>NC_028455.1:6180225-6181080 GCF_000263155.2 Setaria italica | reverse complement strand
CCATTCCACGTTGGGTGCACACGCAATTTGATCTCCACCTCTCTGCCCGATCTCTCTACGATCCCTCCGGTGAAAATCACCAGTCGGGCGGTGGGAGGGCGAAGGCCCAGTAATCGGTGGCACCATCATCAGGTAATCGCTCGCTTCTGCCCCTGCCGTGCTTGATCGAGTGCCAAGCAGGAGGAGGAGGAGGAGGAGCTCCACCAACGCACCAAGATCTAGGAGCGCGCGCGACCATGGACACCGTGCAAGGCATCCTGTTATTCGGGATGAGCATGAGCCAAGCGCCGACCCAGCTGGAAAACGAGCTGGACCAACTCAAGACCAAGCTGCTCACAGCTCGCTTGCTCATCAGTCGCAGCGAGTGGGGCATGGTGGAGGCCCATCTCTTACAGCAGTGCAGTGCTTGCTGAGACTGCTAACTGTGGCAATGTTTCTGTCTTGCCAATTTTTGGCATTGGCGTGATGGGGAAGACCACCCTGGCTCAGTTCATCTACAGTGATGAAAGAGTGAAAGGCCACTTTATTACTGTAAGGATACGGGTCTGTGTTTCGGACCTGTTTGACATTGAAAGGATGAAAAAGGAGGTCATCAAGACCATCCAGCCAAACTTCGACTTGTCTTGTGGTTTAGGTGTTCTTGAAGCAAATCTGTAGCATATGCTGAAGATCCAAAAGTTCCTTTTGGTGCTGGATGATATTTGGGAGATTACCACAATGGGAGTCTTTTTATATGCACCGTTGAAGAATGGACTTGAAGGTAGCATGATCTTAGTGACTACAAGACCCAAAAACATTGCTCAGAATGTCACCGCATGGTCCAGATGCAGTTGTAAGCCTGTCCAGCTCGAAGGA
>NC_028455.1:6151226-6178880 GCF_000263155.2 Setaria italica | reverse complement strand
CCCGACGATGTCTGGGTACCAGATTCGCCGGATCCGCGCCAACCCTCGCTTGATCTATCATTCCCGCTGGCGAATCTGCTGCCGGCGTCCCGCTACGGAAGGCAGAAATCCTACGCGGAGGCTGTCAGGGGGGGAGCCTTCAAGTCCCCCACCTATCCCCCCGTCCGGCGCTCCAACGCTGCCCAAAGCCACCCCGCCAGCAGAGGCCGCAGTTACTCCGGTGACACGACGGCTCTACGGCGCATTCACCACGCCACGACGTCAGCGACTCCCCGGACCAAGCGCGTCTCGACACCGGATCTCCATAGGCGCCAGCTGGATCATGAGTGGCAGACGGTGACGCACCGTCGGGCGCACCAGCAGGCGCCGCCCGAGATCCCGCGGCGACTCGACGGACATGACCGCCATCACAGGAGTTCTTCAAGACGGCCACCTACCAAAGCTCTGCTCGACTTCAACCGTGTGACGGCGGGACGCTGCTTCATCTGCCTCGCACCTGACCACCGCGCCGCCTCCTGCCGCGACCCGGTGCGCTGCTACCGTTGCAGACGCACCGGCCACAAAGAGCGAAGCTACCGGGCGAGGATTACAGCTCCACCCCCATACAGCAACAAGCCCCCCGCCCGCCTCCGCCACACGCTCCCCGTCAGCCACCCCCCTGCTCCCCCGGTACCACGCCCACCTCCGCCGCCAAGCCGCAAGAGCATCAACAACATGGCCATCGGTGACCCTCACACGCGCCCGGAGGTCGAGACGATCTTCGTCTCTGACTCCTTCCATCTCGAGCACGACGCGAGGGAGTGGGAGGCCTGCGCCCTCGTCCCTTGGGCGCTTCACCTGCCGCCTGGCGCCGGAGCCCGCGACATAGCAGGGCTCATCAGCAGGGAGCTCCGTCTGCGCCCCGGCGAGGTCAGCGTCACGCTTCACCAACTGGAGCCGTACCTCATCCACTTCGACAGCGCGACACAGGCGGCTGAGGCACGGCGCCGCGGACGCTTCACCGGCGGGGGACTTGACATCTGCCTCCGGCCATGGCGCAGCCTCACCCACGCCCTCGGCTTCCGCATCTTCTACCGGGTGCGACTCTGCCTCGACGGCATCCCGCGCCACGCCTGGACGCCGGAGATCGTCGAGCGCGTCATCGGCCACAAATGTGCACTGCAGCACATCGTCACCGACCTCGTCCAGCCGGCGGATTCCAGGCACATCGAGCTCTGGGCGTGGACGGTCGACCCGAGTGAGATCCCCAAGAAGGTCTGGCTAGCGTTCGCCCACAGTCCGGTAACCAAATCTTCTACCTTCTCTGTTTCGGCTGAGCCCCCTTTGATGTCTTGGCAGCAAGGAGCGCGCTATGAGATCTTCATCCACATGCCCCTCCTGGAGGACTACACGGCGGCGGCCCGCAATCTTCAGCAAGCCGTCGATGCTCCGGAGAACATCACCCCGATCCGCCGGCGGTACGAGTGGAGATACGGCCTGGTTGATGGCGCCCCACCTGATGCCAGGTCGTCCTTCCCGGCTCGGCTGCCGCGTCCACCGCGTGAGCCGGCCCCTCGGAACCATGATGACCAAGGCGACCGACGACGAGAGGACCAGCGACGCGGGAGAAGCGGAGCCTCTGCAGTCAGCGGTGGCGGGCGCAGAGTCTCCGGTGAAGTCGACGCACCTGCGGGTGAACATCGCCGGGGACACCATGTTCGCCAGAATGACAGGGGACACCCCAAGCCCCGGCCGGCCCGGCATTCCTGCAAAAGTGACTTCACCTGGCCGGACAAGCACCGCGGCGACGACGACGACTACGACGACGACGACCAACCAGACTACAAACACCCAGGCCACGGCCGCACTTTCGGAGATGCATACTGGGGCTGCGCGGATGCAGGGCGCCGCGACCGAACCAGGTCACCACCACGCCGTAGCTACGCGCCGCCACAAGGACGTCATCAGAACATCGACATCCAGGAGCAGAGCATCCTCCCCGCGCCCAATCTCCGAGCTCTGTTCCAAGCCAAGATGTCCACGCTAATCCACAACCGCAAGGTAATGTCATCTGCTAACTGTGTTGATCTGGAAGACAGGGAAGGGAACCTCCACGACGCCGGTTGTGCCCGCAAGATCTCCTGGCTCGCCGACCGCCTGGGCTTCGACGGCACAACATCGGGGGAAAAAGCCTGGTCCGCAACCATCCCGCTGCCCCGGGTCTTCGACACCCTCCGGGCGGCTCTTCTCCCGGCGGCGTCATCGACAAGGGCGGCGCCCCTACCGGCGACACCACTGCCGACGGTGGCCGACGTCGAACGGGCGCTCGACGCCATGACGGTCGGCATCAAGCAGGCCTCTATGGGCCACATCGACGACCTGGTTCAGGGGCGGAAGCCTACTGGGCTAGCGGTCCATGGGCTGCCTCCTCTGGGCCATCAACCCCCACTGGACCCGCACATGAGCGGCTCTGATGGACCGAGGGCGCCCGAGGCCTCCTTCCACGGCTCTCCCACGCCGGGCCGTGGGCCAGCGACGCCCCTCCGGAGGACGTCCCCAGACGGCCCAGCGACACAGGGAGCCCACCCCTCACCGATGGCCGGGACGCTGGCCCACACAGGTTCTCCTGTTTCGGCAGAGCGTCAAATTGGGCCGGCGGTCTCGGGCCTCAGTGGCCACATGGGTCAGGCCAGCCCACCAGACGGACAGAGGGGACAGAGGGAGGAGGATTTGGACCTCCTGGAGATCAACTCCCTTTTCTGTACTCCTACTCCACCGCTGATCCAGGCCCCGGAACCGCGCCGCCAACGTCAACGCCGTACCTTCGACATGAAGGCGGTGCGAAGGAGTGCACGACTGGCACGGAAGCCCTCCATCTCGGTGACCGAGAAAGCACAGCGGAACTTATGCCGCAAACTAGGACTCACTTCTGAAGAAACGGCGCCTGTTGACGAAGTCCTTCGCGACTTCCTGTCAAGTTTCCAAGGACCTATTTCGGAAGCCATAGTGGCAGCCCTGACAGCCATTTTTGGTTTGGATGATGAAGGCGCGGATATGCTAGATGATGCGCTCATGAATCATGCAGGAACGGCAGTGGCGGACTTTCAGCAGCTTAATGGGGACCACACCGTCTAGAGCAACGACATCGACTCCGAGCATCTACCGACACTTCATGTCATCCACCTTATCGTCTGTATCACCGTATGTACTGCTTAGCCCTGCTGGCTGCGACCTTCGGGCTTTCACTCTTAATCGCCCTGCTGGCTTCGACCTTCGGGCATCCGTCTGTACCTCGAACCTAAGAACTACCGTAAAACTTAGGAGAACTGTTACCCACGTCGTTCCTAGGCCACGACCAACAACAACAACAACCACTTGCAACACCGTCTTCATAACCACTGAAGAAGGCTGCTGCGATAACTACTTATACATGCGGTCAAATATGGTACATGACGTACGGTAACGCGGACATTTTATCGTGGAACGTTAGAGGCCTAAATGCGGCAGCACGCTGCCTTCCTGTACACGACGTATTGAGATCGACACCATGTCACATTGCATGTCTCCAAGAAACAAAGCTACAAACTATCGACTCCAGCCTGGCCGCCTTTTTAGGAGCCTACAAATTAGACAATTTTGCATATAAACCGGCGATAGGCACCAAAGGAGGGATTCTCCTACTGTGGAATGATACGGCGGTACAAATGCAAAACGTAACTATTGGTCGATATTCCATATCGGCGGAAGTTACAGTCCGACACTGCATGACTACCTTCAAACTGACAGCGGTATATGGCCCGACACGTAGACCTGAGAAGGAAAGTTTCCTAAGGCATATGCGGCGACTAAAACCAACGGACGACACAAAGTGGCTAATCCTAGGGGACTTCAATTTAATCTATCGCGCAAGAGATAAAAACAATACGAACCTCAACCGGCGCCTTATGAGTAGATTCAGAAACACCATTGCTTACTGTGGATTAAAGGAGCTCCACCTGCAAAACCGAAAATTCACATGGAGTAATGAACGTACTACACCGACGCTTGTCCGCCTCGACAGAGTTTTCTACAATCAAAGCTGGGATCTCCGATTTGATAATTGCCTTCTACACGCACTATCATCGGACCATTCTGACCACTCTCCACTGCTTATCACCAACCATGCCACCCCCCGACGCCCGCCTACCTTCAAATTCGAAAACTTCTGGGTACGTTTACCAAACTTCCAACAGACCGTCTCCACGGCTTGGAATAGACCGACTCATCACACGGAGCCTTTTCACAGACTGGGCCATAAGCTTTACGTGACATCGCAGGCACTTAGACGCTGGAGCAAATCCATGCTTTCGGACATGAAAATGAAGATGCACATGGCTCGAGAAATCATACTACTACTAGATGAGGCACAAGACAACCGTGCCCTTTCTGCGGCAGAAACGATTTTACGACACAAGCTCAAAAAGCGTCTCATGGGATGGGCAGTCATCGAACGAGCTAGGAAAAAACAATGCTCCAGGGTCACATATCTTAAAGAAGGGGATGCCAACACAAGATTCTTTCATCTGAAGGCCAATGGTCGGAAGAGAAAAAACTTCATTCAAAAGCTTAGTAGCGACAATGGCTGGGCATTCACCCATCACGACAAACAACACTTAGTGCAAGATCATTTCAAAAATATTATGCGGGAGCCGCCGCACAGAACGCTTGACTTAAATTGGTCAGCCCTAACCTTCCCGTCTGTCGATCTGTCTTCGCTCGATAACCCGTTCACCAAAGATGAAATCCGACGGGCTATCTCACAAATGCCAAAAAACAAGGCGCCCGGTCCAGACGGCTTTACAGGCCTCTTCTTCACCGCTTGCTGGGAAACAATCAAAGGGGACCTCATGGCGGCAATAGCGTCATTCTTCAACTCTCGCTGCGTAGACCTCAACTTGCTTAACAAAGCAACCATAATTCTAATACCCAAAAAGGATGGAGCAGAGAACATAACTGATTACAGGCCCATCAGCCTGATCCACGCCATTGCGAAGATTATCACTAAGACCTTAGCCCTACGTCTAACCCCCTTCATGAACTAGTTGGTCTCACCGTGCCAAAGCGCTTTCATCAAAGGACGAAGCATTCATGATAACTTCCTCTACGTCCAGAATCTGACACGCCGATTCCATAGGCACAGCCAGCCAACACTGTTTATGAAGCTTGATATCTCCAAGGCCTTTGACTCAGTACGATGGGACTACCTCCTTACCATGATGCAACGCAGAGGTTTCCCACCGAAATGGAGAGACTGGATTACAGCGATCCTGTCCACGTCAACATCACGAATCTCACTAAACGGCCTATCCCTAGAACACATACAACATGGAAGAGGACTACGCCAAGGGGACCCGCTCTCACCACTCCTTTTCATCCTAGCAATAGACCCACTACAGTACCTGCTTTCGACAGCCACGGAAAAGAGACTGCTCCAAAAGCTAAATAACCGAGCGGCAAAAATAAGAACATCAATGTACGCCGACAACGCGGTGATTTTCATTAAACCTACCACAAGGGACGTCACAAACCTGAAGAACCTCCTGCAAAATTTCGGAGAAGCGACAGGACTCAAGACGAACATACAAAAAACTAGTGTTACAACAATAAGCTGCTCTCACATTAATATCCCAGAAGTGCTCCGCAATCTCCCAGTGACACAAAAGAATTTCCCAATAAAATACCTGGGCCTTCCCCTCACGGTTCAACGGCTTCGTCGAATAGACTTCCAGCCTCTGATCGACAAAATGGCGAGCAAGCTGTCCAAATGGAAAGGAAGGCACCTCACACAGGCCGGCCGGCTATGCCTCACCAAATCTGTCCTATCCTCACAGCCGATTTACACCCTCACGGCTCTCAGAACTCCCAAAGAAGTGCTAGAGGACATTGACAAAATCAGGAAACGCTTTCTATGGGCGGGAGACAACGAACTCACCGGGGGAAAATGCAAGATCAACTGGACAAGGACAACTTTACCGAAAGAGAATGGCGGCGCGGGCATCCTCGACCTTCACAAATTCGCAAGAGCACTCCGCCTCAGATGGCTCTGGCAGGAATGGGCTTCCCTAGACAAGAACTGGGTCGGAACCACAACTCCATGTGACGACCGTGACAGACTGCTCTTCGCTGCATGCACGACGATACAACTCGGCAACGGGGACAAGACTCTTTTCTGGCAAGACGCGTGGGTTGCAGGCCGACGACCGAAAGACATTACCCCACGACTCTACGCAAAAACCAAAGGGAAGAAAAAGTCAGTGCGAGCGGCCCTCGACAACAACAACTGGATCAGAGATCTCCAACTCACATCGGATCTTACAAACACGCTCCTGAACGAATTCATAGCTCTCTGGCATCTAATCCAACAATCCAGTTTAAACCCGACCCAGGAGGACGCCATTACATGGAATTTCACACGGAACGGCCAGTACACTGCTGCTTCAGCATATAAGGCCCAGCTCCTCGGCACCATGAAGACGCCCGATCTAGCAACAGTGTGGCAATCCTGGGCACCAGCAAAATGCAAAGTCTTCGCCTGGCTTATTCTTCAGAACAGGGTCTGGACTTCGGACAGATTAGCGAAACGGGGCTGGGACCACACCCCAACTTGCACCCTGTGCAGATGCACGATGGAGACTGCTCACCATCTCTTAGCTGACTGCAGATACACAAAGCAGATATGGACCCTAATAGCGCAATGGCTGTCACAAGAGGATCTGAAACCAAATCAATGGAAACACAGCACAACGGCCATCGAGTGGTGGACAAACATCACTTCAACCACAGGAATCCCGCGAAAAGCGTCTCGAAATCTCACTCTCTTGATTATGTGGGAAATATGGAACGAACGAAATTCGCGCATCTTCCGCCACCAGGGTTCCCCGACAACATCGCTAATGGCAAAAATCAAACTCGCAGCCAACATGTGGGTAACAGCAGGAGCCAAAGCCTTAGCGACGATCCTTCCATAAATGTCACACACGCGGGGGGCCTCATTACCTTTTGTCCTTCTTTTCCTTTTCATTTATCCTTTTCCCGAACCGGCTAGCCGGCTGTAACACATCTTTATCAATGAAATAGGCACAATCTTGTGCCCTTTTCCTTTAAAAAAAAACATTGCTCAGAATGTCACCGCATGGTCCAAATGCAGTTGTAAGCCTGTCCAGCTCGAAGGATTGCCCGCTGGTGTATTTTGGGAATTTTTCGAGAAATGTGCGTTTGGTAAAGAGTGCCCAGAGTCATATCCTCGCTTACAAGAGATTGGTCAGAGCATTTCCTCTAAGTTGCATGGTACTCCTTTGGCTACCAAAACTCTCGGACGCTTGTTGAATAGTAATCTGACTGAGCAACATTGGAGGACTATCAAGGACAGTGAATTACGGGAGCAAGAACAAAAAGATGGTGAGATATTACCAGCACTTCGACTGAGCTACTTGTACCTCCCAACTAAACTTAGGAGATGCTTTGCATTTTGCTCCATATTTCCGAAAGATTATAGCTTCAAAAGACATGAGATCGTTGACATTTGGGTGGCAGAGGGCTTTGTTTCACCACAAGTGAGCAAGCGTCTTGAAGATGTCGGGAAGAACTATTTGGATGATTTGAGAGGCAGGTGTCTTTTCCAAACTGATCCAAAGTTCCCTGATCAAGATAAATACGTAATGCATGACCTGATCCATGATACTGCGCAGTATGTTTCTATCCATGAATGTTTCTCGATGAAAGATTTGAGCCGAATGAGAAATAAACCTCGCCACATGTCAGTCGAGGTGGATGGTAAGTCCTTGAGCACATTGACAAACATTCAAAATTTGAACAAATTGCGTTCACTTAGGTTTGGTACCGAATCGGATGTTGAGATCACCTGGTTCAGTCAGCTCTCTAACATCCTGTTTTTGAGCCTAAAAGGTTGCAAGCTGAAAAGTCTACCCCAAAGCATATGTGGGTTGAATAGCCTCCGATATCTTGATATATCCTACAGCAATATAAATGAAGTGCCATCGAAATTCTGGTGCCTTAACAGCCTACAAGTTGTTGTTGCATTTGGTTCATGTATGAGAACACTTCATCAGGATGTAACAATATAAATGAAGTGATGGATGGCTTGTGCCCTAATGAGAGAATTGAATGTCCATGGCTTTTGGGGTGATAGGTTACCAAGTTGGTTTAATCCAAAAGACCTACAAAACTTAAGAAGCTTGGAGCTTTCCAATTGCCGTTACTTTGAAACTTTATTAATCCCCCACTCTGCTGGTGTTACACTAGGTGGTTCAACGGGTCACCAAGCGAGCAGCAGTATCAATTATTGCAGCAATGGCATTGCATCCCTTTCCTTTACACACCTCACTGCTGTACGCATTGTCAGATGCAGGGGGCTGAAAAATATTGACCGGCCAGTTCTTGCCCGCAAAGAACCTGCTATCCGTCGAGTCCATATTGGTTGATGAGTGTGTTAGGGCCTAGCCTAGGATCACTAGAGCACATCTAGTCGGGTTCGAGAGAGACATGAGGGGGCAAGGAGTTCCTGGTGAGTGCCTAGTGTGAGAGTGAGAGAATTGGGGTACCTTCACCCCTAGAGGTGGGAGCAGCAGAGCTGCTGGCCATCGCGGGTTCTGTTGACGGAGTCTGCGCAAGGCAGCGACGCGCAGTGCCGACTCTGGTCGGCGGTGAGGTGGCGGTGGTGCTTCCCGCCGCTACTGCGCAACCTAGATCGGTAGGTGTGTGTCGGTGGGGGCGGCAGGCTACGGCGAACCTCGTGAGCCGAGCCGGGTCCCTCCACCCTATTTATATAGTGCAGCGCGACAGGGGCCCACCACCCATTGATAGGGTGAGCGCCCAGGGTGAGCGCCCCCGATCAGGGCGCAGATCAAGGTCCTGATTGGCCTTTGGGCCAATCGGGAAAGAGATCAATCTAACATTCTCCCCCTTGATCTCATCATTTACTTTTAGCTTTACACTTTTCACTTTTATTCGTTTCATCGTAGATTAATATGTAGAGCATGTTTCATCGTCACAGCTTAATTGCCGATAGAATCAACAGCTACAACACACCTCTCTATTTTGAAACAATTCTGTTTCTTTTGGGCCTTATCCAATCCAGGAATCATAGGCTTTCCCTTAAACCCATGCCGGCTAAGTGTTCTCTGAACACATTGGGAGGTAAGCCTTTCGTTAGCGGATCCGCAAGCATATCTTTTGTTCTTATATGCTCGAGACTTATAGTGTGATCCTGGATTCTGTCTTTCACAACATAAAACTTTATCTCAATGGCTTTGGAAGCATTGCTTGATTTGTTGTTGTGAGCATAGAATACTGCTGGTTCATTATCGCAGTACATCTTTAGTGGTCTGTGAATACAGTCAACCACTCTCAATCCGGGTATAAATTTCTTTAGCCACATTGCCTGCCCCGTGGCCTCATGACATGCTATGAATTCTGCATGCATCGTTGATGACGCAGTTACTTTCTGTTTCGAGCTTCTCCATGAGATAGCTCCTCCTGCGAGACTGAATACATATCCAGACGTGGATTTTCTATCATCTTTGTCTCCCGCAAAGTCTGCATCTGAATACCCTTTTATCTCTAGGGAATCAGATCTCTTATATGTAAGCATGAGTTCTTTTGTGCCTTGCGCGTAGCGTAACGCCTTCTTTACCATTTTCCAGTGTTCTATACCTGGATTACTTTGATATCTACCGAGAACCCCGGTGACAAAAGCTAAGTCAGGGTGAGTGCACACTTGGGCATACTGTAAGCTTCCGACAGCTGAAGCATATGGAACCGCTTTCATTTGATCGATCTCGTACTGGTTCCTGGGACATTGAAAATTCCCAAAACTATCACCCTTGACTATAGGAGCAGGTGTGGCCTTACTCGCATGCATATTGTACTTCTTTAGAACCTTTTCTAAATATGCCTTTTGCGATAACCCTAGAACCCCATTCAATCTATCTCGGTGAATTTCTATGCCCAAAACATATGTTGCTTCACCAAGATCCTTCATATCGAAGTTTGAGGACAAGAACTTCTTTGTCTCTTGCAGTAGACTGATATCACTGCTTGCAAGTAAAATATCATCCACATACAGGATTAGGAAAATGTATTTCCCATTCTTGAACTTTGCATAGACACAATTGTCCTCTATATTCTCTTGAAACCCAAATTTCTTTATTATATCATTAAACTTTAGATACCACTGTCTAGAGGCTTGCTTTAATCCGTAAATGGATTTCTTTAGACGACATCCCATATTCTCTTTGTCTTCCATGACAAAACCCTTTGGTTGTTTCATGTAGACATTTTCTTCCAAATCCCCATTTAGAAAAGCCGTTTTTACATCCATCTGATGTAACTCTAAATCAAAATGTGCAACTAGTGCCATTATGATTCTGAAGGAGTCTTTACATGAGACAGGAGAAAAAGTCTCATTATAATCTATTCCTTCTCTCTGTGTAAAACCTTTTGCCACAAGTCTCGCCTTATACCTTTCTATGTTCCCTTTGGAGTCACGTTTAGTCTTGTAGACCCATTTACAGCCTACTGTTTTGGCTCCTTTAGGAATCTCCTCAAGTTCCCAAACATTGTTGGAACTCATCGATTTCATCTCATCTTCCATGGCCTCTAGCCACTTCGATGAGTGAACACTTTTCATGGCTTCTTCATATGAAGTGGGATCACCTTCTATATGAACTTCTTCTGTATTATAAACTTTATAACAATCAGGGATGGCTGATTTTCTGACTCTTTGAGACCTTCTAGGCCCCTCACTTTCAGTCATATTCTGTGCCTCTGCTTGTGGCACACTATTCTGAGGTGGCTGCTGCAACTCTTCCTCGTGTGCAATGATGGGTTCAGTTGGCTCCTGAAGGACAGGTTCCAAAACTTCACTCATCGTTTCCACGGGTGGAATTACAGTAGGTGCCTGCACCACAATATCAGGGACTGTAGCAGGTGCTTGCACCACGACCTCAGGAACTATCGGTGCGGGAATAATAGGTAGTGAGAAGTATGGTTCCTGAATCATCGGATTAGGTGCACACACCCGCTTCTCCTCAAGATCAATTTCTCGAGCTACCATGCTCCCCCTCACCATCTCATCCTCTAAGAAAATCGCCTGTCTCGTTTCTACAAACTTTGTGAATCTGTCTGGACAGTAGAAACGAAAACCCTTTGATTTTTCCGGATAGCCAATGAAGTGGCAACTTACTGTTTTGGGATCTAGTTTCCCGATGTTTGGGTTAAACACTTTGGCCTCAGCTGGGCTCCCCCACACACGTAAGTGGTTTAGTGAGGGTACTCTTCCTGTCCATAGTTCGTACGGTGTTTTGGGCACCGACTTACTTGGTACTCTATTAAGAATGTGAATGGCGGTCTTCAGCGCCTCCATCCACAGTCCCAATGGTAAGGTGGAATAGCTCATCATGCTGCGCACCATATCCATCAGTGTACGGTTACGCCTTTCAGCTACTCCATTTTGCTGAGGTTCGCCCGGCATTGAATACTGGGCTACTATGCCATTTTCCTGCAAAAACCTTGCAAAAGGTCCAGGAACTTGGCCGAATGGGGTATGCCGACCATAGTACTCCCCCCCACGGTCGGATCTTACTATTTTGATTCTTTTGTTATGCTGATTTTCAACTTCAGCTTTAAATATCTTAAATTTATCCAACGCTTCTGATCTTTCTTTGATTGGATAAATATAACCGTAACGGGAGTAATCATCTGTGAATGTTATGAACAAGTCATAGCCATCTACACTTTTCACAGGAAAAGGTCCACAAATATCAGTGTGGATTATCTCTAAAATTCTTGTGCTACGTTTAGCGCCTTTTTTAATTTGCTTTACAAATTTTCCTTTAATGCAATCAACGCATTGTTCTAAGTCTGAGAACTCTAATTGGGGAAGAATTTCATTCTTAACTAGTCTTTCTATTCTCCCCCTCGAAATATGGCCTAAACGACAGTGCCATAATTTCGACGATATTTCATGAGTTCTCTTTCTTTTCTTTGTTTCTTTCTCTGACGAGGATACATTCATATTCACATCACACACAGAATTAACTTTTTCACGCAATGATAATAAATACAACTCATTGTGAAGGATGGCAACACCAACACATGCATTATCGAACCAAATGGCACACTTTCCATTACCAAAATGACATTCATAACCATCATGGTCCAAACGTGAAATACTTATTAAGTTTCTGTGTAATGAGGGAACATAAAGCACATCTTTAAGTACAAGCATGAAACCATCAACTAGCTCTAAAGAGACATCGCCAACAGCTTCAACTTCTGCTTGGACTCCATTTGCGACTTCAACGCATCTTTCGCTTCTTTGCGTAGTCCTCGTCGAATGGAATCCCTGTAAAGAATTTGCAACATGAACAGTTGCACCTGAGTCAATCCACCAAGTAGATTTCGAATACTGTGTATACAAGGATTCATTTACAAAAGAAATAGTATTCTCACCTCTTTTTGCCATTATTGACTTTAACCAGTCGGGGCAGTCTTTCTTGAAGTGCCCCTTTTTCTTGCAATGTAGACATTGATCTTTGTCTACTGGGAGAGGCTTTTGGTGATTCTGCTGCATAGGAGCTTTTCCACGTGCCTTGAAAGAGGGGTTAGCAATCTTTTTCCTGTTATCCTTCACATAGTGCAATGAGCCACCATGTGAGGATCGAAGTCTGTCCTCTTCCTGCACGCACATGGCGATCATTTTCTCCATGTCCCACTGTTCTGGCTGCATGTTGTAATTGACAACAAAAGTGTCAAACTCTTTAGGCAGAGAAGCAAAAACCAAATGCATAATGTGCCCAGGCTTGAGCTCAAGATCCATAGGCTTCAGCTGTGCTGCCAAGTTATACATCCTCATGATGTGATCTCTTATGCCAGTCCCTCCGCCATTGTACCTCTCTGTGGCCAGCTGCTTGAACAGCTGGGTAGCATATATCTTTGAGGAACCAGTGAACTGATTCCTTATCTTGTCGAGGTACTCTGAAACAGAGTCACACTCTGCGATCGAGCCCAAAATGGCAGGCTCAATCGTATTCTTTACCAAAGCCATACATTTCTTGTTGGCAGTGGTCCACTGTTTGTTTTCAAGGGTGTATGCCAACTCCAGTGGAGCATAGTCCCTTTCCTTTTGCTGCCATGCAGCATCATCATCACCATCAGCCCTCACTGGCTTCTGTGGAGCTTGTGGCTGTGGTGTGGTCAGCACCCAGACAACTTCTCCACAAACGAAGGAGAACTCAATCTTCTTCCTCCATTCTGTGTAGTTGTTGCCTTTGAGAATGGGTATCTCTTTGAGACACACCATTAAGTTGAATGATCCTGAAATTCACAATCCATAAGTGAGATCATAACGACAATTGCATGATTCATTTCCAACGTTGGTCAAAAAATAAAACATACAACTGTTGATGCAATTTAAAACTATATCACCGTTGGGCAGAAATAGAAATAAAAGCATCAAAAGAACTTTTTAAATCATGATACAGTTATTAACAACGTTGGTCAGAAAATAACAGCACCATGATCTAATTAACTTTATCATGCTCTCACAAAATTTAATTGTCTCGTTGGTTCAAATTAAATTTAAATGGAGCAATAAATATGACTTTTGCAGCGGAAACTGTGAAATAAATCTATTTTCAGAAGCAAAACACTGTACAAAACTTTATTAATCTCTAATACAAATTATCCCGTTGGTTCAAATTAGATTAGAGACTAAAACTATGCAAAAAAACATCAATTAAATGCTTCTGGAAATAGAAAAAACAAAAAACAGAAGTTACTGTGCAAATCGCGAAATACGGCCCACGCGCGAAAACGGCCCACAGCCCGTTCCCGCGCGCGGCCCGCTCACGCGACGCAGGCGGCCCGCTAACGCGCGACGCAGCCGGCCCGCTAACGCGGCTTGACGCCGGCCTCTCGCGCGGCGCGCGCGCGCAGGCCGCAACCTGGGCCTGGGCCGCGAAAGCGGCCTGCCGCCGCATCCCGCCTGGGCCGAATCTGGCCCGGACAATCCCGACCGCCCGTCCAGATCCGACGGCCAGGCGCCATTTTCGGCGGAACAAAACCGGCGGAACGCCGGCTCCCCCCGAAACCCTAGTCACTTTCCATCTTTTCCCCCCGCGCGCTCTCGCCGCGGCGGCGGCGGCGGGGCCGTCTCTCCCGCGCCCGGCGATGGCCGGCGGCGGCGGTGGAGGGATGGCCCCGCAGGCGCACGGCCGCGGCAGCCCCCTCCTCCCCTTCTTTTCTAGCCTTCCCCCCTTCCTCCCTCCAAAAACCGAAGGTTCGAGATCCAGATGGAGAAAAGGGGCGGCGCCACCGCGGGTCCCCTCGCCGGCGCGCGCGTCCACCCCGAGGGTTGGGCGCGCCGCCGTCGAGCGGTCCTGTGGTGGTGCTTTTGCGCTCCCCGAGCCCCGAGCGGATGCTCCGGCGGCTCGGGTGAGCCTTTTCTCCGGCGAGCCCGAGGCTCGGCCGGCCTTTGCCACTCGCCGGCGATGGCCGGCGGCGGTGAAGGCGACAGCAGGTAAGTGTTCCCGCGTCTCCCTTTCTTTAGATCTAGGGTTAGGGTTAGGGTTTCTTTTTTTTTGTGTCTTTTTCGATCGTCGTTCTTTTCTCGATCTACTGCTTTTTCCCGATCTAGAATAGCTGCTAGGAGGTGTCTGATACCATTGTTAGGGCCTAGCCTAGGATCACTAGAGCACATCTAGTCGGGTTCGAGAGAGACATGAGGGGGCAAGGAGTTCCTGGTGAGTGCCTAGTGTGAGAGTGAGAGAATTGGGGTACCTTCACCCCTAGAGGTGGGAGCAGCAGAGCTGCTGGCCATCGCGGGTTCTGTTGACGGAGTCTGCGCAAGGCAGCGACGCGCAGTGCCGACTCCGGTCGGCGATGAGGTGGTGGTGGTGCTTCCCGCCGCTACTGCGCAACCTAGATCGGTAGGTGTGTGTCGGTGGGGGCGGCAGGCTACGGCGAACCTCGTGAGCCGAGCCGGGTCCCCCCACCCTATTTATATAGCGCAGCGCGACAGGGGCCCACCACCCATTGATAGGGTGAGCGCCCCCGATCAGGGCGCAGATCAAGGTCCTGATTGGCCTTTGGGCCAATCGGGAAAGAGATCAATCTAACAGAGTCCCGTGGTCTAGAATATATACCTGCCAATAGTTTTGTGGGATTTGCTCATCTCCAAGACGTGAAACTACGTAAGCGTTGCAGTTTGGTGTTCTCACAGCCATCAGAGAAAATGGTTTTGCCCCCCTCACTCCGACGGCTTTTATTGACTGGTGTGGTCAGCTCGACAGATCATTTCCATCCTGCCTAGAGAAGGTCGCCTCTCTCACTGTACTGTGCTTGGTTAATTGTGACAACGTCGAGTCGATCCCGTTGGACTCGATCCCCTGCATAAACACGCTCAAATTCCTTGTTGTCGCTGTCTGCGACAAGTTGTCGTCCATTGGCGGATCAGGCGTCCTTTCATCCATTGTGCAGCATATGACGGCCATAGCCGGCCGGTGGAAGCGGGCGGCGCCGTGGCGACACGATGAGAGGCCGCATGGAGGAAGGGAAGGGGTTCGATCGACGCCCGGGACGCGGCGGTGCTCCGGCGAGCCACGACCGGCGGCGCGGCGATGAGTAGGGGTGGACGGTAAACGACTTGCCGTCCGGGGGGTGGACGGTATTTTGCAGCCGCTGGATCGAGCAGGTGCGGTCCAGATCGGGCGTGGACTGGGTCCCGCTGTCGTCCTCATCAGTCGTGAGGCGGGCGCGGGAGGCCGCTATGCTGGAGGCCGGACGGCGCGGCGGCGGCGCTCGGGCTCGGCGGCGAGGCGAGTGTCCGCCGGTCGACGGCGCGGGAGACCTCGCCGATTAATCGTTGCAAGACAATCTCGCTCGATCAGTTGGCCCGGACAGGGAGATTGGCCGGCCGGCAGGCTGGCTGGCTTCGGCAGATGCGCGCGGCCGCCGGCTCGAACCACGTCGCGTCCTCGCCGGCGCCCCTCAAAGTTGAGATTAGCTACGGATTGCAGCATCAGAGTATCAGAGACTCATCTTTTTCAGTAGAAGTTAAATCAGACCGTGCTTATCGCTGCCGTTTGCGTCGAGAGCTATGATGCACCTTTGCGCCTGAATCTACACTTCCACAGATTCATGGAAGGGAGCAACTTGCGAAGTTACTGATGCAACTTGCGAAGGGAGCTATCATGCCCATGGAAGGTTGTTACTCTGCAACCTCCTCTCCCAATGGAAGTTACTGAACCGAATGCAGTTAACAACTTGCGAAGACAAGAAGTGTATCGATCCATAATCTACGTAATCTGCTAGTATTGTTGGGAAGACAAGTGTTGCATTGATCTTTTTGACTGCCGACGTTTACTGCTAAAGGCGTGGTGTCATTCACAGTCCTTTTGCCAGAACGTATGTTCCATGGGCCTGTGCTCGGCGTTGAGGCCGCGGCACGCCACGCTGTTCACAAGGCACAGAAGTCACCTCTGTAGCTGTGCTTGTAGCAGGCAACACACGCGAGCCGGCCGGCAGCCGCTTTTCTTTTATTTTAACCCCTTTAATCTAAAATTTTATAATAACTTCTTCCAATCTATATTCAAGAAGCAGTCTTTTTTGTCACGCCAAGCACTATGGTACGAATAATAGTTGAGTCACGCCACATATATGGCATGACCAACGTACATAGTGGCATAGGAAAAAAAAATAACCGCTGTGGCGGAGCGAATCACGCAAGCCATTTGAGTCACACCAGCGTGGCGTGACTGGCTCGCTAGCTGGTTTGCTGCTGTCTAACAGTCTAAGTGGAGGAAAACGCATATCATTTAACCATATTTTGTTCTCCATTTTAATTAGTAAATAAACTCTTAAATTTCTCAAACACGACATCTATAATTTATAGAGTGCATACGTTCCATTTTAAACATTTGTACTCCAAACCATAGTGTGGAAAATGAGAAATTCAATTTTTAAATAGGCTAAGTGTTATTTGTTGATAAAGGAGTTGTGGCTGCTCTCAAAGTGTACAAAAATGCATCTCATTTAACCATATTTTATTCTCCATTTTAACTACCAAATAAACTCTTAAATTTCTCAAACTCAACGTGTATAATCTATAGAACACATACACATTCCATTTATGGTGCGGAGAATGAGGAATCCAATCTTTTCAGGGTTACTTCTTGGAAATATATAGATTAAAGAGATTATTTATAAAATTTTAGATTAAAAAGGTTAAAATAAAAGAAAAATTCCCGCCCAGACACGTGCACGGCTGCGCACACGACCCTGACGACGGTGCGCACAGGCACGAGCACAAAGGCGCCGTCAGATGCTGCACACAAACCTCCATCGCAGGACAGAGGTCGTCGGTCGATGTCTTTCTAGAAAGAAGATAATGGAGAAAAGAAAATAATTAGCAGGGCTTGATGATTCAGGCTTTTCCTGCTTCTACCTAAAGGACACGTACTGCTCTGTTTTGCAAACTGTAACAGATAACATCTCTGTGTTCCACTATGCTAAGCTTCCATGCATATTGAACTATCGCCTCTTGGCGGTCTTCATATAAACTTACCAACAATCTATTCTAACAGCTACGTTGGAGCATTAACAAAAGAACATGTGCAACTGTCACAATGTGCCGCTCTGTATTCATCTTGGTGGCTCCAATCATTCCACAGTTACCATGCTAGATGCTACTGACAGTAGCATTGAACAGCCATGCTGTTCACATCGAACAACAGCCTATGATACTTGCATAAGGCTATATACACAAGTTACCATACATTTTACAATGATAGTACATATTCTGTGTAAGGCCTGCAAAATACTTGACCACTGCACACTTGATGTACCAAAAAGGAAACGTTAACATACAAGCATGCTTCTGCCCACAAAAAAGGTCTTTATAGTGTAGAAGATGCATCATCAGAACCAGCCTCGTACTTGTTTGATAAATTCGGTGTCTTCCCTCGCCTCTTTGGTCATCCATCCCACTATTCTTTTTGTATGGCTGTTGTACTTCGGTCAGCTTAGGACAGCTGTTTACACTGACATACTCTATTGATGTAGGGACACCTGATCCACCAATGGATGACAAATTCTTGCAGGGATCAAGAACCAGGAATTTGAGGGTGTGTCTGCAGGGGATCAAGTCCAATGGGATTGACTTGACGTTGTCGCAAGAAACCAAGCACAGCACAGTGAGAGAGGTGACCTTCTCTAGGCAGGATGGAAATGATCTGTCGAGATAACCACAAAACCCAATAAAAAGCCGTCGGAGTGTCTGTGGGCAGTTCAAACGGCCTGTTCGTTTCAGCTTATTCAGTCGGCTTATCAGCCACCAAACAGTGTTTTTCTCTCACAACAAATCAGCCGTTTCAGCTTTTTAGCCTGCTTATAAACTGAAGCGAACAGGCCAAAAATCTCACAACCATGTAGTTTTAGGTCTCGGAGGTGAACGAATCCCACGAAACCATTGGCAGGTATTGACTCTGAAAGGAAGCCCGCCGCAGCTGATGATGCTTATAGCAGTGAGGTGTGTGAAGGCAAGGGATGCGATGCCATTTCTGCAATTGATACTGCTTCTTCAATGCTGGTCCGTTGAACCACCAGCAAAGTGGGGGATTGATGAAGTTTCAAAGTAAAGGCAACAGGAAATTTTGTAGGTCTTTTGGATTGAACCAAAAGACCTTGAGCTGCACGAGGAGGACCTTGAGAGGTCCTTGTTCTTGGACATGCCCCACTCGCTGCGACCGATGAGCAAGCGAGCCGAGGGCAACTTGATCTGGAGTTGGTCCAGCTCGTTTTGCAGCTGCGTCGGCGCTTGTCCATGGTCACACGGCAGCCTCTCTTCCTCCCCTGGCCGCTCCTAGCAGCTTAATTAATTTGGTGGACCTGCTTGTGATGGTCCTTCTCCCTTCTCCCCCTTGAATATCCCACCCGCTTTTATTTTTCTCTCCCCCCATCATTTAAGAAACAAAATCGTCAATACAAGGGCAGTCCCAATGGAAGGGACTGACGCGGTTTTCATAGCACAAGAAATTATCTATAGAAACTATCTTCCACAGTGGAGGTGTCTTTGAGTAATAATTATTTTCTTTTTCTCTCTCCCAACTCTATCTTCTTCCTCCAATGGGAGTATGGCACGAGCCTCTAGAAACTGGTGGTTTCTCCCCAATGACGATTTCATGGTTTCTTGGTGCATTGGGTGAAGAGAAGACCTGATTTCTTCGTGAGGAAACTATTTCTAGAATTTTTGCTCTCTTTCTTCATTAATTACGTTGCCATGTCAGCATTTTGCCTACTTGGCAAGTCATTTAATGAGAATAGAAATCATCATCAATACACCATTAGGACTGCCCTAACTTACTCAATGCATAGTCGAACCCTTTTTCCTATGCATGTTTTATCAATCTTTTTGACATTGTTCCAGCACGGATTTAGCGAACAGAAAATATATATGATTTACATATAATGATGGTTGCTTAAAAAGAAGCATAAGATTTAGAAAAAAAAAAGCAAGTCACGTACTAACAGAAGCAACATCTATCATAACTTACAACATTCAGAACACAATAGAACATCCGACGTTCAGTTAATCAAACCATTTTGACGTCAGAACAATCAAGTTGTATCAAGAATAAGAACATAATCTGCACGCAGAAGAAAAGCTGGTCAGTGTTGTTATGAGTAAGTAGCCCCTCTCGCGGCTCTGTAATCTGTCTTCTTGTTGATACCCCGCGTGGGAGTATGGTGTTCGAGACATGTTTGTTATTTTGGTAGGTGCTACTCTCGATGTAGAAACGGTCATCTACAATCTGTCTCCTTAGCGTGGTTTCGAGAGACGTTGGAAGGGAGGCGAGCTAACAATTTGTGCTCCGGCTTGCAAATACCCGGTTGGCACCAATTACAAGAACATAACCTATACAGATGATTGGTGCCAAAAGATATATAATTTCTAAGAGTGCCCAGGAAAAAAAAACTCCTTGGGGGTGCAGGGTGCTCATACCCTACTATGGGGTGATACTACTTTTATAATTTTGATGTGCCTTATTATTTCTTTTTAAAGAATACTAAACCGTCTCCATGTGTCTGTTTTTTTTTTAGGAAAATGGCGTCCTGCTTTTCGGTATATGCCTCTCCTCCTAAACCAAGCAAAGTCTACCACTCGCGCGTCCTCTTTGAGTCCGGCCGGCTTTGTTCACGTCCTGGCGCCCCTGCGACGACCCAATTTCCACTTCTTTTTTTTAAAAAAAAGTTCTATTTAGTGCTGGCCGATGAATGGCCGGCCTCATGAAATTTAAGCTCGATCAAGTTCGGTGGAACCCAAGATCGAGACCAATAAACTGACCCCGAACTTGTCGGTCTCTCTGTGTTTTAGGTGTTCAATCTCATCTCCCTCCCTTCCATCGATGAAGCCGAAGCAATAATGCAACCAATTGGCAATTGCTCCTGTCGCTGGCTGCATGCCGCCTTCAATCGATTGCAGCTCAACTGCTCAAGTATAGCATCTACGACGCCGAGGGGGAGGATCTTCTACGGGAATTCGAGGACCAGGCGCTGAAGATTTTGACCTGACAGATATGCAACAACAAGGATTGGGATTTCATTTTTTTTTTGAAATTTTTCGGTCCCCAACGAAAACATAGAATTTCACGAAATTTAAGCTGAAATTTGTAATAAAAAGTGTATCTTTTGGTGAAGAGAGCGAAATTTCGAGCAAACAGTAGTTTCAGTCAAAAAAAAGATCGAAATTTATAAAATTCGTAAAATTTTGGCTCAATTTTTGAACACTGCACACATGCATGCTGTGAAGAGATGACTGATACGAGGATTGAAAAGCATAGTGTGGGTCGCATCCACGTATACTCAACTTTATGAATGTACACGTGCAAGCATATAAAATATTAGATACCTTAAGCTTTTTTATTAGAAAACCAAATTTAAAAAAATTATTGACATCATTCATGCGTAACAAATAAAAGACAATAGTTTCTTTAATGGAGAGTCCAAACTAAATTACGATTGTTGTATTTCTAAGGATAAGAAAACGGAGCCTCTTCGTTGTTCGTGTTGGTGGGATGGTACCTTTGGAAGGAGTGCAACGTGCATCTCTTTGATCGTGGCTCGACGGGCGCGGCAGGCATTTTATACCGGATTAAACAGAGCACGGATCTTTGGATTGCAGTCGGTGCGTGTAGATTAGGTCATCTATTTCGGGAGTAGTCCGCGTGAGGAAATGAATGTATGCACGAGTGTATGCTCGTAATTAGATAATTTCTTCTACTTAATATAAAAATGCGCAGCTCTACTGCGTATTCGTGGAAAAAAAATCATACATAGTATGGGTGCATTTTCTTATTGAGGCGAAACAGAATTTTGATGAATCCGAAACAAATGTTCGAGGTGTTTGGGAGAAAAAACATTCTAAGCTTAGTATAAAATTACTCTCACTAAAACAGAAATTTGTTCCAAAATTTATACATCCGGAAGAAATCATGCTCACCAACAAAATCTGGTTTATATTCGTATTGAACTTAAAATATCCACGTTGGTGCCCACGCCCACTCCACTCTTCTTTCATGGCTCCATGGCTCCTCTAGCTCTCTATCCACTCCAGTGGGATCACCCGGCCGGCAGGGGAAGCCTAAGCTAACCGGCGGCCACCACCACCGGCTACACACATTTGTGGATAGTCAACCGCTCACTGCCTCCTCGAGCTGCCGGAGGGCCGGCGACATCCACAGATCGGATCTTTACAGATCCGGTCAACGCCGATGTCAAGCTGCTGCTGCTGCCGCCGCTGCCGCCTTGGATTAACTTCTGAGGGGAACAAGGGATGAGAAGGGCCATCACAAGAAGCTCCACCAAAGCTTGGAGCCGGAAGGAACCGGCGGCCGCGCGACCATGGAAGCCGCGCAAGGCATCTTTTCCTTCGGGATGAGCATGGTCCAAGCGCCGACGGAGGTGAGGAAAGCGCTGCAGCAACTCGAGGCCAAGTTGCCTCCGCCCGCTTGCTCATCGATCGCAGTGAGTGGGGCATGTTCAAGAACAAGGAGCTCGACAAGCTCTTCCTGCAGCTCAAGTACGCCACCTACGACGCTGAGGACCTTCTCCGCGATTTCGAAGACCAGGCGCTGCGGCAGAGGATCGAGGACGCCGGCCGGAGCAGGGCAGGTCAACTCTATTCATCCTTTGTGAATAATGCAGCACATTTTCTCCATGGTAGCAATAGGAGGGTCAGGGAGGCCCAAGATAAGCTCGATGAGGCTATGGCTGAGGTTGAGAAAGAGCTCAGTAGGATGGGTCTCCATGTTGTGCCAGAGAAGGCCATGCCGACGACAACTGAAATCATCACAGCGTCCGAAGTATTTGGCCGTGACACGGAACGGAATGAAGTGATGGAGATGCTGGGTGTGACCGGGACCATTGACCACGCGGATAAAATTAATCTGGTGATGAAACAAATCACTATGGGCAGTACGTCTGCAGAGCCGTCTAAACGAAAGAGAGCAGCAGCAGCAGCAGACCATGGAGCTCCAGTCAAGCGACTCGTTACAGCTACCAGGACCAGCAGTGCCGGACTTGCTGAGCCTACCAACTTCGCTGGCAATGTTTCTGTCTTGCCGATTTTTGGCATTGCCGGGATCGGGAAGACCACCCTGGCTCAGCTCATCTACAATGATGAAAGGGTGAGAGCTCACTTTACTGTGAGGACATGGGTCTGTGTTTCAGACCTCTTTGACGATGAACGAATGACAAAGGAGATCGTCAAGAACATCTCTGAACCAGACATTGACTTACCGTGCGATTTACATGGTCTTCAAGCACTACTGAAAGGAGCAACTGAAGAGCCAAAAATTCCTTTTGGTGTTGGATGATATGTGGGAGATTTCCCAACAGAAATGGGAGCAATTTTATGCACCGTTGAGGCATGGACTTGAAGGTAGCATGATCTTAGTGACTGCAAGAGACAGAAACATTGCTCGCCTTGTCACCACCAGCAATTGTAAGCCTGTCCAACTTGAAGGGTTGCCTGCTGATACATTTTGGGAATTCTTCAAGAAATGTGTATTTGATAAAGAGCGCCCAGAGTCATATCCTCACTTGCTAGACATCGGTCGCAGCATTTCCTCTAAGTTGTGTGGTACTCCTTTGGCTGCCAAAACTCTCGGACGTTTGTTGAATAGTAATCTGACCGAGGAACATTGGATGGCAATCAACAGCAGTGAATTATGGGAGCTAGAACAAAAAGAGGGCGAGATCAGAATTATGGGAGCTAGGACCACCAGCAATTATGTGACGTTTGTTCAACATTGTTCCAAACCTATATCCGCATTTATTTTTAATACCAAACTCAACATTTTGTAAAACCTAGATCAGAATCTTAAAATACTAGATTGAACATTGTTTTTGAAACCTAGATCAACATTTAAAAAATTATGACCTTAATCATTTTTCAAAACCTATATCAACATTTTGAAAGATTAGACTTTTGCAGTTTTCAAACAACAAAACCATAGGTCAACATTTTGGGAAAAACTAAACATTTTTATGTAAAAATGTTGACATATTATATAAAAAATTCGAATCAATATAATTACAATGCTAAATTTTATATTCAAAACATTGAATTAGTATATCTAGATATTGAGCTAGCATATTGGAATTTCGAATTAAAAATCATAAAAATAATTATATTGCATCTTATTTTATTAAGTTAATTGCAAAAAATGTCACATTTTAAATGGATTTAAAAACAAACTTGTGATTTGTGAGATAATTTATTTAAAGTTTATGCAACAACGCATGTATTTCATGCTTCCCATGATCTCAGTCAATCATCTGCTCAACATCAATCTCCAACACCTTGTGACATGTAAGCAAACTTCATGGAAGATATATAGGGAAGCCATGTAAGAAAATACATACCTAGGCTACAAACTAAGTCACGGCTGGCTCTATGATTTTAAGGGCCGTCGAGCAAACCTAATAACATTATAGGCCCTTTAGGCTAATTTATTTTTCATTTGTAATATGCTAAAGGAGATAATAATACTAATAACATATATTTAATTCTTGAAGAACAATGCCAATAATAAAAACTAAAAGAGAGGCAAAATAAAACTGGTATGATGACCTCAAATAATAACTCCTTTGTGATTCAACCAACTGATCACATTGTTTTTTTTATTTTTTCTTTTCTAAGACCTGACAATTTCTTTTTTGACAACATCTAAGACCTAAATTATACCGGAAATTAAATAATGCTCACTGGAATTCAAAGTTTAAACATAAAGATCTAACATGCTAATTAAATAAATAATGATTAAGATAAGTCAATAACTCACTAAGTCGATACTTCACGAATTTCAAAATCAGAAGGCAATAGCTGGTAAGGCGATACGGTGAGTCGGCATTGTTGTGTTCCATGCTCGTGGCTCATGCTGGTAGCGTGGCTGGGAGGAGCAGTGAGGGTAGGCAGAGAAGGCCACATGATGGATGATGATTCGGTGATTTGTGTCATTGCGTGCCTGCCCTCTTGTCTCCTCAACTTCTCAATTGTTAGAGCAGTGGCTTCTCGAAAACGATTTACGTGCCTACTCACATGGCTGGAGGCCTGCCAGAGCACAGAGCCACAGAGGGGATAGTGCTAGTGGCAAAGGCCCGCTACACATCGAGGCCTTGTTTAGTTCCCAAATTGGGAGTGGCAAAGTTTACATTTTGCTATAAATGTGCAACTGTAGCATTTCGTTTGTATTTATGAATTATTGTCAAACATTGACTAATTAGGCTCAAAAGATTCGTCTCGCAAAGTACAACAAAACTGTGCAATTAGTTTTTGATTTCGTCTACATTTAGTACTCCATGCATGTACCGCAAGTTTGATGTGATGGAGAATCCTCTTTTTGCATAGTGCCAAAGTTGGAAAAAAAGAGAAGAACTAAACAAGGCCTGAATGGTTTTGGCTGTTGGACCCCCTCTAGCATACCCCGGGGCCTAAGCTAAGCTGAGTCTGCTAGAGCATACACCTTTTGTAGCTTCTTAAAATAGGTCTAATTAGGGCATGTGCCCCCCTACTAGCACACCCGCAGACCTAAGTAGAATGGAGCTCGGCTTAAATTTACATACACCTGAACCCTCAAATGGAGTCGCGTACTGCTCCTGATGAGCTTTGGCATCTCCTTTAACGATTTTGCTAGGATAAATCTCAAGTGCATTGAGCCAAGCAGCAAGTAACGGTGAGCATCCTGCCATCGTCCAAGAATCCACTAGTGGCAAATAATATTGACATGTTGACCACGGCATAACTCATCCTGGCATTGAGGAGCATGTCAATGCTTGAATACATATTGAGAAGCAAGTCATAGGCACTAGCGAGCTAGATCTAATACATTTTTTTTGTCAATAATGCATGATCGAATTATGGCCTAATGTTTTTGTTTTTTATGAGAAACCCTAGGATTTATTTTCTACTGCATCACATGAGGATTATTATGGAGTTGTACTATAATAGTAACGACTAGTCCATCAACATGTGCTCTTGCATAGTTTTAAGAGACTAAGTGTAAGAAGTTGATGAGTAAATTTATGACCCACAGCTAATCAAAAAATTTAAATGTTGTAATAATCTAACATAATACACATAGTCACTTTGTAATAACATTAAATTTATCCGGTTGAGGGTACACTTGGTTTATGAATTACTCTATATCCTTTTCGGTCCACGTTTATAGACCATTTTTAATGGAAAGCATGGGTAATGGGTAGATGTTTCTAGATCTTTTCCTTTTTAAGAATTTCTAAGATTTATCTTTATTTTCCAAATGTGCCTTGTGAGGATTAACACGGTGGAGTGCTCAATTATCTGGACTCAAATATAAAATCTATACTAATGTCTTTGTGAAAATACGAGCTTGCTTGTGTATATACGGCCTGCACAAGTACTATTGTAGTGTGTCGTTCAATGTAATTAAGCTGAATGTTCTGTGATACTGTAAGTTAATTCCATGGTAGTAAGCACAGTCGTCAAATGACTTTAAGTCTTGAATATCGATGAAAATGATTATGGGCAGGCAAGATGGAGAACTACGTTTTGACAGTGCTGCGCACATTCTTAACGTACTACTACGCGATACTAGGCTACGCAGCGTGAGAGGCCCAAGCCAGGAGAGGCTCTAATCAGCGGTGGCGGATGTGGACTCCGTGGATGATGCGGCCGCGCCGGTTCGCGCCAAAAGCTGGCGGGGGTCAGGGCCCGCCGCGCTCTGCTCTGAAAGGAAAGGCGAAAGGCTCCGGCGTCGTCGTCGTCTTCCTTGAATCCCTCCCTCCTCGCACAGCAGGCAACGGCGACCTGAGGACGACGGTGTGGTGGCGCGCCGTCCACGCCCATCGATCGATATCGTCATATCGATCCCCATGGCGGCGCACGGAGGAGGAACCAACGCCGGCCGTCGCGTCGCCATGGATGGATCCGGCTGCAGAAAAAGCTGAAGGGAGGAAAGGGAAAAAGCATCATCAGTCATCACATGGCGTCCGTGGGTGAAAGGGTGAACCGATGCGAGTTCCCAGGGCACAAGCAAAGCAAACCTGCAGAACAGAGGATGTTACCCAGCAGCCGCAAGCAGAGAACCGTCGCTGCCGCGTTGAACAGGCGACGGCACCTCGAGACCACGGCGTCTTTTTCTCCCTTTTTCGGGGGTCGCTTTTTCGATCCGTGGGTGGAGGAAGCGTGCAGCCAACAGGTGGACGGCCAAGGTTTCCAGCTCCCCCAACCGGGGGGGGTGCCTTTCCTCTCTCCCCTGTCCTGTCGTCGTCAAGGTCAAGGACGTCGACCAATGGGGCCGTGGCGCGTGGGTTTTCCGAGATGCCGTCTGCACCAGCGAGCGGATGACCAGGATCATATATATTCTCTCTGGACCAGATAGCTTCAGCTTTTTCTTCTTCCTCCAGTCATCTCTTCTATTCTCTGCGAACCATGATGGGGTCGGTCAACGCGTATTTGACTTGCGTGATAGTAAATTCCATACTCCGAAATCGTCAAGTCGGGCCGTCAAATTTTGTCTCCAGTTATGTTATGTCTGCCTAACAATTTTTCTTCACAACCTCGTACCAAAAGAAATTCCACACCCCACAAACGAGATTTCACAATTCTGTATTATCTTTCACCCAACTACGAAAAACACAATCTTAAAAATCTTATAAAAGAGTACCATCCTAAAAAATAAAAATTGGATCTAACCCTCTATCTAATTAAATGATCATAATGCCGTCAACAACGGATGGTACGAGAGTGCTTTCCATATGCTTGGAGTGCTTGCACGATTAATTGAGAGTAAAAGGATCTTTCTTCGTGATGATAACTTGGAAGAAGAGGAGAGTATGTAACAGAACCCATGAAATGGAATTGATTTAATTCTTGGGCCAAACAAACCACCCATGTACTGGTCTGCATGGATTTGACCATGGTTTGAATTTCACTCGACCACCGATTCCCATCCCTTCCGGACGGTTCGTTTCTTCCTCCTCCCTCCACTTCGCCACTTCCCACCAACAAACCACGTCGCCGCCGCCTGCCGCCCATGGGGACCACATCGCCGGCGTCCTCCCCCCTCCGTGGGAGGA
>NC_028455.1:6076132-6151126 GCF_000263155.2 Setaria italica | reverse complement strand
CCTCAGCCGCCGCCGCCCGCCGCCGCAGTGGCTCGTGCTCGCCGACGACGACACCGCCTTCGTGCTCCCGAACCTGCTCCGCGCCCTCCGCAGGTACGACCACCGCGAGCCCTGGTACCTCGGCGCGCGCTCCGAGTCCGCGGCGCAGAACGCCTGGCACGGCTTCGCCATGGCATACGGCGGCGCCGGCATCGCCGTCAGCTGGCCCCTCGCGCGCCGCCTCGCCCGCTCCCTCGACTCCTGCGTCCTCAGGTACCCGCACCTCTACGGCAGCGACGCCAGGATCTACGCCTGCCTCGCCGAGCTCGGCGTCGAGCTCACCCACGAGCCAGGCTTCCACCAGGTGCGTGCCTTCTTCCTCCTGCAACTCTCCATGCCTGCTTCGTTTTGGAACGTGTCTTTCTCTGCTCCATGTGCCGTTGTGCTGTGCTCTTGGCATGTTCCATTACATGGATATCAGCAGTTGCCATAGAATTATTTAACAAGAAAAAACTATTTTTTTCGTACTCTACTACTTTTACAGCAGAATTGGGTTAGGAGTCGGTGGATTGTCTCAAAACTAGGAAAAAAAACAATCAACCTTGTAACTACAATCATTCCTCTTCTGTTCCCCCACATAGTTCACTGCCGCAGAGACGTCAGATGCCTCTAGCTGATGGAGGAGCCAATAAAGTATCCGCGGCGAAGACTGTTCTTTCTTCTATGATGTCTTATGCACTATTATTATCCTATTGTAGTACGATGTTTAGATTGTTTCAACAAGGTATCTGGTTTTTTAATGCTAATATTCAATGTTCTCATGAGGATTGGTTGATGATATTTCATAAGTGAGCATGGATCATATATCACCACCATATGGTTGGCTGGCCAGTACAGGCAGGAAGCATGCTGCCAACAAGCAAACTTTAAGCCCGTGATCTCCAAAAAATAGAAGTATGGCACTAGATGAACTTTTCTGCATATTTTACGTTGATCCCCGGATAAAAGCTTATCCTTTGGAACTCTCTCAAGAAATGAAGAACAACACAGCTTGATGGCTACTGGTTAACCTCTGCCATTTTGTAGTGCTGAACCTATACAAAAGTGATCTGCATTGGTAGTCTAGTACATTGACGGACGTTGACGTGAGGGCACTTAAATATTGGCTATTATGGTCCACAATGGGGTGCACACATCCCTTTCAGACAATTTAGTAACACTCTGGTCAGTTCTATCTGAATGTTTGACAAATAGTACTATTGCTGAAGAATATGGTTGTGCAATTTTCATACAGCAGTTGACATGGCTGCACTAGCCATTTCATCTCTTCCTTGTGCTACATCATACTTTTGAAGTTTTCATTTGGTAAAATCTAGAGACTGCTTCTACTTCAGTATTTTCAATGTCATAAAAAAGCATTTAGCTGTTTAGTGTGCATCAAAATAGACAGACATAGTTAAACTCCGAGCTTATATCTGTTTTTGCATTTGTTATGACCAGATCGACCTTCATGGGGATATTTCTGGCCTGCTAAGAGCACATCCACTTTCTCCTTTAGTTTCACTGCACCATCTTGATAATGTGTATCCTCTTTACCCTGGTATGGACCGGACAAGAGCAATGAAACATTTCTTCAGGGCTGCTAATGCTGATCCAGCGAGGATCCTGCAACAAACAGTGTGTTATGACAGCAAAAGATCCCTTACAGTATCAATCGCATGGGGCTATTCAGTTCAGGTGTTCAAAGGCAATATTCTGCTCCCTGACCTCCTTGCTGTGCAGAAAACATTTGTGCCATGGAAAAGGGGTCGCAATGTTACAGATGTCTATATGTTTAACACCAAACATGTTCCCAGAGATGAGTGCAAAAGAGGAGCTCTTTTCTTTCTGAAAAGCATTTCTTCGGGGGAAGGCAAGACACAAACCACTTACAATAGACAGCCACCGAGAAAATGCTTGCCTGACTTGATACCATTGAAGAATCTAAGTCTGATAAAAGTGACGGCTGAACAACTGCAACTGATTCCTGGGAAGGTATGATAGGGGTAACTTTTGGCATCAATGGTTGCTTAAATTGCATTGCTTACGCTAACATTTTATAATTCTTTGTTACTGGTCTATATATATTTTCAGGCCTTAAAACGGCATTGTTGTGACATTGTACCTTCTTCATCTGATACCACCATGGATGTTAACATCAGAAAATGCAAAGATGATGAGTTGATCGCGATGCATTCATAGTCATTCTTCTGTCAGATGGACGCTCATCTATTGCAGTAAGTCCCCACCCCACCCAAAAAAGAACACTCGCATTATCATGATTCATGAACAGCCAACCCACTTCATCTGCTCAAAGCTTCAAACTTTCCAAAATCGGTTCTATATTTCTGTTACATGGCCCGCGTCACTTCATTTAATTTTGGTTCGTTTTAATAGGACTATTTAGAGTTACAGAAATGTATTGCAGTGCATGAGAGTTTTGGGATTCTTTTATTAATAAAATTATATGTAGCATTTTAAGTCCACGTTCGTCCTGGCAGTATTCGATATGCAGTGAACAATGACAGTTTGCATTGCCGCAGTTGTCCATTGCTTATTGGGCCCATTTCATTGCTCTTATCAAATTTGAAAAAAAATTTGTCTACACAATGTTAATGCCGTGTTTTTTTTATCTCACACACTTTGCATTTTTTTGTGTTGATATGATATATTTTTCAAACAGCTGCCATATATCACAAAAGGAGGGAACCTGAAACAATATCACTATACTTTCCAAGCAGCTGCCGTATTTTTTTTTCAGTTCATTTTTGTATATTTTTCAGTTCATTTTCATAAATAGCCCCCTTTCATTGCAGGAGGTCATCATCCACCCCAATCGTGTCCTGAAACTGAGCCATGCTCTTTGAAGAATCATCATGGATGAACACTAGATTTATTATAGTATAGACAGAGACAGAAACAGCAAAGAAATACAGATACATACAGAGTCTAGACAGAGGTAGGAACGTAGGATAAATTAGCAATTTAGCATCTCTATTCCTTCAAATAGCAGAGTTGGGGCATCAGCATTTGATTGTTCCATAGTCTGACTTGTAACATCAAATTGTCATATTTTTGCCAGACAATGCTGCAAATAATACAGCTGACGCAAATCACCTTTTTGTTGGGGCATTGAGATAGATCTTGGAAATGTGAAAAAAGTTTACACTTATTTCTCACCATTTGTGATATCCCATAGAGTATATCTCTTGAAATGTTCATGTTTCAAGTAACAAATAAATAAACCTGCTGCATAAAAGTTCTCCAGACAAAGTAAACATAGCACTCCTTTGATTCTACTCGATCTGAAATCAGTACAAGTATGCATGTGACTACCAGAACTGCTGCCTAGGGCGTTCTGTGACAGTGATCGCTTTACCAAACCGTTCTGAGTACGGTGCGCCCATTCACAAATCTCACCCTGAGGTATACCTAAATTCACCGAGCCAGGGCTACATGGTATTCTCACCATTGGTTCAATGGTCACGTGCTCGAGCACAGCACCCATTTCCAAAATGCCACACAGCAGCTCGACCTGAGCCCGGTAGCACCGGAACCCACTCATGTAGACCGTCTTGAGGTGATCATGGCGGCGCATATGGTAGGAGACTCCCTCACCATGCCAGCAGTGACCAAAAGCAACAGGCACAAAATGCATCATCTGTTTCATGAAGACAACTCTGTCAGTATTGCAATCTACATAGCCAAATATTTGTCCTTTTTAGGTCCATCCATGACTAAACCAACAGGAGGCTTCTGTTCGGCAGCAAAGAAAGCAAGGAAGAGAAACAAAAGCAAGATAGAAGACCACTCACATGCAATTCTAGCGTCTCTAGCTGTGGCGCAAAGCCAAATACCGTGACAACTGAAGAATTCCACTGTGTCTATTTGGAGCTTTTGTAAAAATAAGTATCTCATAAGTCAGATGCTTCAAATTCAGAAACATGCATGCTGGCCTTGTTGTCGACGTATGCACCTGAAACATGACCAAAACAATTAAGGAATTTTTTTTGCGAAAACAAATACGGAAACATTAACACCTCCATTTGAACAGCTAGGAAGCAAGCAAAGAAAATGATAAACATCAGGTACCTGTGAGGACCAGACCGGTAGATTTGTGTGCATATTAGCATGTACATGGAGCATCTTGACTGCCGAAACACTGGGAATTCCATGGAATACGTGGCCAAGTACTTTATTATTGTCTTGTTCAAGCCATGTCGGGTGAAAAGTCAGGGTTGCCTTCTGTAATTTTGAGCAACCATGAAGCACAATAGGAATCGCAGTACCTTTGTACCCAAAACGAGAAAGATTAGGAACATTAAACCTAATCATCTGGACACGCATATTGGAAATTAGCAAATGTCTAAGTTTATCAAGTTGTTGTGGTATATTCAGCCACTCCAGAGCAGGCGATGAGCTCCAAGTCCTCAAGAATAGAGCAACTTAATAGCAAGCCTGAAAGATCTCCGATAATTTGAATGCAGTGCAGATGAAGACTTCTGAGTTTTGTAAAGCCACATATATCCGAGTGGGGCTTTATAGAGACATTGGTGAGAAACAAACACCGGATAAAAGGGCGGCCTTGAGCACCTAAAGCCTCAAGAGGGAAATGATGAACTTGCTTGGTTGGTCCTACATAATTTCCTTTCGGCCGCAGGTTCATATTTATAATATTAGCCTTTGATCCAGTGGCAAAGCAAATCCACCTGTTAAGAATATCTGAGTCCATCCGAAGGCTGTACCTGACACTGAACTTATCTAGCCCTATTCCACTGTGCTGCTGAATAATGGAATTCACTGTCTCAATGAACTTTGGTCTTTCTATTTTGACACTATCCACATCGGTGGACCCGTCTTTGCTGCCATCAAAGCACAGATTAGGATACCTTGTCCAGAGCTTTCTCCAGCTTCTTGACACGAGGCTTGTCCTTGCAGCCTCTTTTAGTGACAGCAGCGACAGTACAAGATTTTGAATTTCCTGCAACAAGGATGACGAGGGTTGAGTACTTGGGTTTTGATCAAACCACCTGATAGGCATGATAGTCATTAGTACTCATGAGTCAGGAGACACAATGATTGAAGATTAAGTTCAAAGTGGTTTTCTTCTCTATCTTTTTTCCCAAAGGAAAACCTAAACAGATAAGATTGTGCAACCTAGGCACTGTAGCTCGCCCAACGACATGGAGGTGCGTGCACGTGCAACAATGGAGCACCATGAATGCAAGCTCGGAAATGATTTGCCGGATTGTTTTGCTATACTAGCAACTTGATGGGCATGGACTCGTTTCTGTCGCCCCAAACTGACCCAACGAAAGCGGAGGGGCAGAGTAAACCTTAGGGAGGTCCTCCATGCGGAAGGAGACGGACGGATACGGCCGCGGCGGCGCGAGTGCTTTGTTGACGCCGCCGTGGCGCTCCAGCCTCCTCTGTGTAATGCCCCTTGGCCGTCGGAGATCGCCGGTGATGTGAGTACGTCATAGATGGAAGAATCAGAGGGTAGCTTGGGGGAGGGGATGAACCCTGAACCTCGGAGAGTAATTCATTCGATGAAATATTCAGACATGTCTCGGTTGTTCACCGTCTGGCCTTTAACTAGTTACACGGGCTGATAGCCCGACCCCACACCGCTATGCCACCCACGCACACAACTACGTTACTTGCCTACGAAGACGTACTCCAGCTCTCCGCTTCCTCTTTAGACGATGCTGCAGTCAGGGTGTCACACCTCTCCTGGTTTCAAATGTTGCTTGACCCCAAGCAACCGTATTGAGAAACATTTGCTTCACAACATAGAAATCCTCCCGAGTAGAAGAAGTTGTAGAAATATCAGACCATTTGACTAGGACTTGGGGAATAGCTCTTGTACCTTTCTTGACCTAGTGCCTATCAAGAACTTCTTTTGGTAACAATTCTTGTGATGACAGATCTATTAACTTTGGCAACTCTTGAAAACAGGAGTATAATTGGGTGTGAATGGCTTGAGTTGAGACACATGAAAGACCGGATGTATTTGGCTTCCAACAAAGCAATGATAACTTGTATGCAGCATCACCAATCTTTTGTTCCACCATAAAAGGACCAAAGTATTTAAATGCTAGCTTGGGATAAGGCCCGCTGACCACTGATTGTTGAACATAGGGCTGAAGTTTGAGAAGAACTTGTTCCCTCACTTTAAAGCTTCTATCAGTTCTATGATGATCTGCCTGCAGTTTGATTCTGTTTTAAGCTGCAGCTAGATGTTGCTTTAGGGAAGAAAGTTGCAGTTCCCTCTCTTGCAAAAACTCAATAGCTGAGCTCTATTCTTGATGCTCCAGAGGTACTAGTGTGCCTAGATCAGCCTCATAGCCATACAAAGCTTTAAAAGGAGAGCAACTCAAAGAAGTGTGATAACTTGAATTGTATCATAATTCAACTAATGATAACCAAGCTTTCCACTGCTTAGGTGAGTCATGAATAGCACACCTGAGATATATTTCAAGGCATTGATTAACATGCTCAGTTTGGCCATCTGTCTAAAGGTGGTAAGTTGAGCTCCTTAGCAACTTTGTGTCAACCAACTTAAACAGTGTTGTCCAGAAGGTACTTGTAAATATCTTATCTCTGTCGGACACAATAGACCTTGGCAAGCCATGTAACTTCACCACATTGTCAAGCACCAATTTGGCCACCCTTTGTGCTATGAATGGATGCTTGAGAGGAATGAAATGACTGTATTTAGTAAAACGGTCAACCACTACTAAGATGGCATTACTTCCTTCTGACAGTGGTAATCCCTCAACAAAATCCATTGAGATATCCTACCAGGCACCCCATGGAATAGGAAGAGGTTGAAGCAAACCACTTGGATGAATATGTTCATGTTTGGCTTGCTGACATATGGCACATTGTTTAACAAAGTTGTCAACATCTTCTTTCAAGCCTCTCCAATAAAATAGTTGCTTGACTCTGTAATAGGTGGCTTTGGTTCTAGAGTGTCCTCCAATAGCACTAGAGTGTAAAGCATCAATGAGTCTTGTCTGTAATGCTGAATTTGCAGCAATCCACACCTTGTTCTTGTATTTTATGAGCTCTTGATATAAAGAGAATCCCTGGTCATCTGGATTTTGAACTGCTAGTTTTGTAAGTAGCTCTTGAGCTTGGGGTTAGTAGCATAAGAGTTTAGTACTTTTTGAACCTATATAGGTTGAGCTTCAAAGACAGCTTGAATGGCTAATAAATGGTAACATCTTGATAATGCATTAGCAGCTTCCTATAAATCACTTTGAATTGAAGACCCATGAGCCTTGTCATAGCTTTCCTTTGCATTTTTGAATGGAGGTTCTGTTCACTGAGATTAGACATACTCTTGTGATCTGTCATGATAAGAAACTCTTGTCTTTGCAAATATTGTCTCCGTTTTTCCACAGCCATAATCAAAGCTAAGAATTCTTTTTCATATATAGATAACTTCTGGTGCGTTGGTCCCAAAGATTTAGTCATAAAAGCCACAGGTTGGTCCCCTTGCATTAATACAGCTCCCACTCCTGAATCAGAGGCATCAGTCTCAACTATAAATGGTTGATTGAAATTTGGAATAGCTAAAACTAGAGCTGTAACCATAGCTTGCTTCAATTGATCAAAAGCTGCTTGAGCTATCAATCCATAATATTTAATAAATTTCCTGTAATAGCCAGTGAGACCTAAAAAACCTCTGAGTTCAGTGACAGTAGAAGGAACTAGCCATTTGATCATTGCTTCTGTTTTAGTTGGGTCAGTAGCCACACCTGGATCAGAGATAACATGTCCCAAATAATCTAGCTTACTTTGAGCAAAAGAGCATTTAGTATTTTTTAGATAAAAATGATGCTGTCTGAATTTATGCAGAACTAGCTTGAGATGATGGACATGCAGTTCCAAGGTTGAACTATAGATCAGAATATCATCTAAGAATACTAGCACAAGTTTTCCTGAGAAAAGGGCCCAGAATCTCATTCATAATGCACTGAAAGGTTGTTGGGGCATTAGTAAGTCTAAATGGCATGACTCTAAACTAGCAATGACCATAATGTGTCTTAAAAGTTATTTTGTGTTCATCACATTCTTTCATTATAACTTGATGGTAACCTGCTCTCATATCAAACTTTGTGAAGTATTTAGTGCCAGCTAGTTCATCTAATATCTCATCAATAATGGGCATAGGAAATCTATTCTTAATGGTAATGTCATTTAGTTTCCTATAATCAACACAAAACGCTATGTGCCATCTTTCTTTTGAATTAACAAAACAGGAGAAGCATAAGGACTTGTACTAGGAGTGATGAGACCATCAGCTAAAAGTTCTTTCACTTGTATTTCAATCTCATCTTTGTGCAAAGGATAATATCTATAAGGTTTTGAGTTGACAGGGATAGCACCTATGATAATAGGAATTGGATGGTCATAGATCTTGGAAGGAGGTAGCTCTTTAGGTTCAGCAAATACATCCTGAAATTCTTTAAGGACATCTTGGACAACCTCAGGAACAGATGATGCTTCTTGATCTGATAGCACTTTCACTATTGCATAAGCCCAGATATCATTGCCAGCATTCCATTTCACCAATTTATCAGCTGACAGTTTTTGTAGTGACAGATTCCTTGGCTTTACCCCTTGTATGGTGATATGTTTCCCTCTGTTCAAAAATTTCATTGTCTTGTGCTCCCAGTGGTGGGTGATTGGACTGTTTTTCTTAAGTCAATCATATCCCAAAATACAATCATAAGCCTCCAGGTCCCAAACTCTCATATCACTGCTGAAAGTGTACCCTTGAATCCACCATTCTAGTTGTGGCACCATTGTATTAGAAATTAGTATCTCTCCATTTGCCACTTTCACTATTTTTGGTGGTGCAGGTACTTTAAAAAGGTGGAACTAACAAAACAATGAGAGCTGCCATTGTCAACTAACATCAACATCACTTTGTTTTTGACCAAGGCTCTCAATCTCATAGCCTCACCTTCATCAGTGCCAGCAATAGCATTCAAGGATAGAGTACCAAACTCCTCTACTAAGGCATCTTCCATGTCCAACTGTGTTAACACCTCTTCAGTCAAGTTGATGTCCAAATCATTCAACATTATTATATTCACTTGTGCATTGGGTCTTTTAGTACACTTGCTAGCATGGGTAGCATCATAAGGTTCCATGCAGTAAAAACATAGATTATGAGCTCTGCAATAATCTCTTAGCTGCCTTTCCTTAGAAGGTTGAACAATGTGATTAGGTTTTTGTTGCTCAATTCTGGCAGAAGTAGATGTAGTGGACCATCTGGGACTTGGTGTGGTTTTCAGCCCTTTCTTAGTGCTCTTATCTTGTATTTCCTGTTGTATTTTAGCTAACATCACAGCCCTCTCCATTGTGTGTGGCACCTGACCCTGGACTGAATATCTGATCTTAGATTTCAATCCTCTTATAAATTGGGAGATAAAATAAGTGTCAGGCATGCCTCCACTGTGCATATCTACCTAAAATTGTAGGGATTCAAATGCAGCAGCATATTCCTCCACCAGTCTGTTTCAAGTCCAACAACTCATTCACAGCATGCTGATAATCATAGGCCCCAAACTTTTGTTCCACAGCTTTGATAAACTGATCCCAGGTCTCCACCGTATTCTTTCTTTTATAAACTCAAAACCATCTGGAAGCATTTTCGTCCATATGCATAACAACTGCTATAATTCTCATGTGTTCAGGTATGTCAAAAATTTGGAAGTAAGTCTGACATTTGTCATGCCAAATAGTTGGATCTTGTCCCTCAAACTAGGGAAATTGCATTTTCAGCATGGAATTCTTATGCACAATAGGAACATGTCCAGAAGGACGACCACCAGGAGTGTAGCAATGATAATGTGGCTCACCAAAAGTTTGATGGTCCTGTCGAGGAAGATGCTGACGGTTATATGTTGCAGTGGATCGTGTAGGACTCCCTCCTTGCTTTGGATCATCCATCTCCACATGTCCCATGGTCAATTTTGCCACTACCTTGCCTGTAGCATCAAGCTGCTGCGCCATCACCTGCTGCTCCCTCATGGACAGATCGACGACTTTGTTGTTGATGTCAAGCTTCACTTGCATCTGCTGTTGGGTGATGTTCAGGTTTTCAATCTTGGAGAAGAGCAGATCAATTGACTCCATCAGTTTGTCAAGTTTTGCATCTACCTTTGCATAACCTTCCGTCATGGCGTCCAGAACAAATTAGGATTGCACAGAGGGCTTTGGTGGCACCGTGGTGAATTTCCCACAAATCAACTCAAGGTAGTGTAGGTATTACAGGAAATCAATCGCCGTCACCGGTACTGCGCAGCAAACGGCGAGATCTCACCAAACCTACTCTATTTCCGAGCTCAGATTGACGAAGTAATGCAATTCAATCACACGAACACCCAACCTAAGCTCGCGCACCTGAATCCCGTTGAGGAAGAAGAAATCCTCCATAGAACACCTCCAATCCGAGGTCGAGAAACACCGCCGCCTTGCACCGCCCGCTCAACACACTGTCTACTCCACCGCAACCGCGCCACACACCCACGCCGAGGAAAGAAGGGTCTCTGATACCAGCTGTAATGCCTCTTGGCCGTCGGAGATCGCCGGCGATATGAGTACGATCACAGATGGAAGAATCAGAGGGTAGCTTGGGAGAGGGGATGAACCCTGAACCCTGGAGAGTAATTCATTCAACGAAATATTCAGACATATCTCGCTTGTTCACCATCTGGCCTTTAACTAGCTACACGGGCTGACAGCCCGACCCCACACCGCTACGCCACCCACGTACACAACTACGTTACTTGCCTACGAAAACGTACTCCAGCTCTACGCTTCCTCTTCAGACGATGCAGCACTCAGGACGTCACACTTTGCTTCGTCACCGTCGCCGCCGGGCTTCCTTCGGAGTCATTGCTGGGCTCGCACGGTGGCCCTTCAAGCCGGGTCTCTAGTTCGCTCTGGCCCAGCCCCATTGCCAGGTCTCCCATTGCCGTGACATTAGTTGGACCCAAAGGCCTGGTCCAAAATATGAGTGGCCCAAGGCCTAGTAGATTTTGCAGCCCAAGCCCACAGAAAAGCCCTAGCTTCCAGTCCTCTCCCTAAAACCCTCGCCCCCCATCTCTCTCGCTCCCACCAGAGCCGCCGGCCGCTAAACCCGCCGCCACCGCTACACGCGCGCCCTTTTCTGATCCATTTGTGTTATCTCTTCTTGTTGTTGACATGGTTGATGATTTGTAGATGTATCATTTGTGCTGTCTCTTCTTGTTGTTGTTTCTTTTTTGGATCAAATTTGCATCTGAAATATGTGATATTCATGCAGATGCTATTTGCATCCGGATCTGACCCAATTGCATTCGTATGGATTTTATTCTGGTTAGCTCGCACCATTAGCCCCCTGCTCTGTTGAGGTTGGATGCAGGGAAAAATGCGAGAAAAGGGGTATATATGGGTGCAAGATTCATGCACTGGGCAGGGGCTCGATACTTCTGGGGAAACCAGTGCTTTCCCAGATCACATCCTCTGTCCACATTGCATCACCCTGCTGCTGTTTCCATTGATGTGTTTCTTGCTCGGATGTTTTGCTGCCTTCTCAAGATCATTTTATTGAGTTTAACATGCTGGCTTCGGCGATGTGAGGAGACTGAAGCATCTGAAAGTTTTCGTGTGGATAACACATCAAATGGTCTTCAAAGTTCTCTGATCGCTTAAAAGTTCCTTTTATCTTCTTCAGTAGGTCACATTCTTTGCTTAAGAATAAACATGTAGTAGATGTGAAGCAAAATGAGGAAGCTATACCATCTGAAACTAACTGTGCTGTTGTCTGTTGATGATTCTTGGATGGTCTTCAAAGTTCTCTGATTGCTTTCTCTATCTACCTTCTCTCATACAGTTGATGCTTGTTGGTCCAGTACTCCAGTAGTATTCAAGCTTCTTAATCACGTCATCTGAATTTGGTCCTAGTGATGCTTCATGTTTGGATCAGAGCTGATGTGTATTAGTCATTTAGAAGAAAAATGAGGGGGCATGTAGTTCTCTGATTGCTTCCTTTACCTACATTTTCTAATCCAAATGTCTTTTTTTTTGGAGATTTGAAGAAGTAAAATGAGGAGGTCATATGATCTGAATTGAATGTTGATACATCCATTCATGGTCTTCAAAGTTCTCTGATTGCTTCATCTACCAACATGTTACACTGTTTTCAGTGAAATCATATTAATAGTGTCCATCCTCAGTTTTGTGTGCGTTGCTTTAGCTTTACAGTATTCATAATTATGCTTGAGCAAAGCTTTAGTGTTTAAGATGTCAAACGAAGCAAAATGAGGTTTTATGACCTGAAGTATCTGATGTTGATACATACATGGTCTTCAAAGTTCTCTGATGCTGCTTCCTGTGCATGTATTTCCATCTAAGCTTCCTGTGCAGGTTTGTCCCCATTGGTAGTATTGTTGTCATTCCTTTTGCATGAGTTCGTTATGAACCAACATGTTGTCATATGCTTACCTAAGGCATCCCTTTGTCTCAAGCAAATTTGAACTAAGTGTGACGGTCTCCTGGACAAATATATGGTTTTCAAGTAAATATGTCAGCATCCCTATTTTATCGTTTCTGTTGAAGAGCGAACAGATTGTACTCCATTGCTCTTAACATTTCCAGAATGGCTAATAGTGCCAACAAATTTGTTCTATAAAATGTCTAGCTAGTTAACACTTGGTTATATTTGGGAATTGATAACGGGTTTTGCAACAGACTGCCTAAATGAACAGTTCTGTATTGGTTTGTTGATTGTTCTGACATACCCACATCACAGTACCAAAGTATACTGGCAAATTGTTGCGTATCGCACCAGGTGTACAAAGTCACAGCTCTGCAATTGGTCATGGGTGAAATTGGTTGCTCTAGTAGATGCATCGTGCATCAGATCAGTGCCTAGAGACAATATTGTACTTTAGAGAGGAAGAGTTGTTTACCCAGGTCATCGACTGATCAGCTCCATAATTTTACGGATCTCTTTTGTAGCAGCTACCTTGTTGTATTCAGTACTCTATCATGATGTATGATCTGACATATGTAATGGGGTAATTCGATGTATGATGCTGTATTTGTTCTGATGAATGAACCTCGAGTATTCCAAGTTATATGTTTACAGCAGTTGGGCTGTTCTCTTCATTATATGTTCTCTTCGTCGGCACCCCGCGCAACTAGTTTGCATATAGCACATCTCAGAGGAATCTTGTCCATTGTGCATCATTTAGCACATGATCCATCAGCTGCCCTGAATGGAGCTAGCTTAATCAGAGAGTTAGCACATCAGGAGCAAACATAAACAGCTACAAAAAGACAACTATATCCTTAATTTTAACATTTGTGATTTCCAATTTAATACATAGCATCTATTGGGAAACAAAATCAATTTTCTCAACATACACAGCCAACTTGTTTTCGAGATGAGATCAGAGAACCAGTTCCAACGTTGCCATAATCTTAACGCGGACATAAATTTACTCCCACACGAACAAAACATACAGTTCAGAGCAATACATTGCTAATAAACATGACCCAAACACTGTCGAGGGGCCTCTACAACAGTGATCACTTTACCATAGCGTTGCGATACACGACGAACCCAATCACGAATCTTGTACTCAGGTATGTATATGTTCAATGAGTTCTTGCCGTATGGCGTCACCAATGGTTGGATGGTCACATTCTCAAGCGCAGTGCCATTTTCCAGAATGCCACACAGCAGCTCGACCTGAGGCCGGTAAGCAATGGAACCCACTCATGTAGACCGTCTTGAGGCGATCAAGGCTGCACATACGGAAGGAGGCTTCCTCACCATGCCAGCAGTGGCTACCACCCGCCACAACATAAGACATCTGTTTCCAAAAGATTGATAAATGGCATGTTAATCTGGCTAAATTGATGGGATGATACTGTTCGTAACCAAAGGAAGAAAAAAAAACAAAAGCAGGAAATTACTCGCATGCAATTGCAGCGTCTCCAATCTGGGTGCAGAATCTAAATAGTGAGCCAGCAGCAGAAGTCTAGCGTGGTTATTTGGACCCCTGGTGAAAATAGTTATTCTACAAGTCAGATGCCTCAAATTCAAAAACATGCATGCCGGTCTTGTCAACTTGTGCACCTTAAACATGACCAAAACAAATAAGGAAACATTTACACACCAATAAAATTACGAGGTGAGCAAAGATAATGATAAACAGCTGGTACCTGTGAGGACCAGACTGGTCGATCTTCCATCATTTGTGTATGCACGTTTAGCACCTTCGCTGTGGAAATACTGGGAATTCCAGTGATGGCATGACTCAATGCTCTATTATTGTCTCGGTCAAATAATGCCTTGTGAAACTTGAGGGTTACCTCCTCTAGTGTTGGGCGACCATGAAGCACTATAGGAATTACATCACCTTGGTACTCGAAATGAGAAAGATCAGGAACATGAAACTCAACCATCTGGACACATATATTGGAACGAATTAGCAAATGATTAAGTTTATCGAGTTGGTGTGGTATATTCAGATCAGTTACACCGGAGCAGGTGATGAGCTCCAAGTCCTCAAGACTAGAACAATTTAATAGCAAGCCTGGAAGATCTCCAATTATATGAACACAGTGCAAATGAAGCTTCTTGAGTCTCATAAAGCCACAAATAACCAAGTGTGGCTCTATAGAAACATTGGTGAGAAACAAGGATTGGATAAAAGGGCCATCTTGAGCATCTAAAGCCTCAAGAGGGAAGCGATAAACATTTCTGGTTGGTCCTACATTATTCCTCTTCGGCCACAGGTTCATATCAATAATCTTAGCCTTTGATGCAGTTGCAAAGCGAATCCACCTATCAATATGATCTGAGGAGTTGTCCCGAAGGCTGCACCTGATGCTGAACTTATTGAGCCCTATTCCACCGTGCTGCTGAATAATAGAATTTACTGTCTCGATGAACACTGCGCTTTCTATTTTGATACTATCATCATTAGTGGACTGGTCGGCGGCGCCATCAAAGCAAAGGTTAGGGAAATGTGTCCAGAGCATTCTCCAGTTTCTCGAAAGAATGCTTGTCCTTGCAGCCTCTTTTAGTGGCAGCAGCGACAATACAACAAGTTGAATTTCCTGTGACAAGAACGGACAATAAAGATCGAGTTATGATCAAAACTACCTGATAGGCATGATAATCATAAGTACTCATGATTCAGGACAGACAACGATTAAAGTATGTATGCCAAACTTCAGTGAGGTTCTAAATTGTTGGCAGGAAAATCTAAGCACACAAAAATCCAACAGTGAAACTGGTAATACAATGCAAAGGAACCAAAATACTAAAAGAAATGCATCTACCACCACCAAATTCAGCTAGGATGGAATACTGGAGCCCAGATGATTTTACATTTTATCAAACTCCTGGCAACATGGTGAACAGAGTGAAGGTAAAACTATGCCCGATCGTGCTACGAAGAGTTAGACCCATTTCAGAACACTGGAAATAACCAGCTTGAAATTTGGACATGAGATGCACGGGAGAACCGTATGCTGTATGGGGAGAATGTACTAGATATGGCGCAGGGATCTAAAACACAGTTAGGAACAACCAGGTTGATAGTACAGATGAGGAAATACTGGCTTCTCATGAAGTCGTCCTCAAAGGCTCAAACATTGGAGAATCCAAGATAATAACTTCATTGTTGTTAATTTTTTTTCTCCTACAGCCCCAATCCATTCGGATCCAGCGAAGAGGAGCGGAGACATGAGAAGGAGCTTACCTCGGGGAGATCCTCCAGGTGGAAGGAGGAGGAAGGGCCGAGTGCATTGCTGACGCCGCGGGGGTGCACCAGCCTCCTCAGCTTGCCCGCCGCGTACTCCTCCATCCAGCGCTACTGCTGAAGGCGAGCAAGGCAGCGGGACTAGCGGATATCCATCTCCGATCCGGGATCCCTTCTTCTACAAACGTTATTTGAAGGACCTGACCACATAATTACATAAAAGTTCTCAAGATAAAACAAAAAGGACCAGCTCCAAGACTTTCACTGCCATAATCCTAACACGGACACAAATTTACTCTCATGGAAACAAAGCACGTACAGTAAACAACACACTTTTGCTCACTCACTCAACCCTAAGTAAATACAAGTTGTATGCACGGCACTACGACCACCGCCGTCGATGGGCTTTTACGACAGTGATGGCTTTACCAAAGCGTTCCGAGGCACGGTGCGCCCATTCACAAATCTTGTCCTCAGGTACACCTATGTTCGCTATGCTATCAACATAGAGCGTCACCGTTGGTTCAATGGTTACATGCTCAAGCGCAGCACCATTTTCCAGAATGCCATGCAGCAGCTCGACCTGAGGCCGGTAGCACCGGAACCCGCTCATGTAGACCGTCTTGAGGTGATCTAGGCGGCGCATAGGGAGGATTCCCTCACCAGGCCAGCAGCGGCTGCCCATCACATGGTATTGCATCTGTTTCCCAAAGATTTGATAAATCGCATGTTAATCTGGCTGAATCGACAGGAGGCTAATGTTCGTCTACAAAGAAAGAAAAGCAAAAAGAAAACAGCAAAGTACTCACATGCAGTTTCAGTGTCTCCAGTTGGGGTGCACAATCCAAGCAGTGAGCCAGCTGAAGAATTCCAGTGTGCGTATTTGGGCTATTAGTGAAAATAGTTATTTCACAGGTCAGATGCCTCAAATTCACAAACATGAATGTCGGTCTTGTCATCCTAGGCACCTGAAAACATGACCAAAATAAATAAGAAGACATGAACAAACTGTTTGAACAATTATGGGGGCAAGTAATGATAGAGACCAGGTACCTGCGAGGACCAGATCGGTTGGTCTTCCTGCATATAAGCACGTATGTTTAGCTCCTTGACTGCCGAAATACTGGGAATTCCGGTGATGGCATGGCCCAGACCTTTATTGCTGACTTGTTCATGCAACGGCATCTGAAATGTGAGAGTTACCTTCTCTAATTTTGTGCAACCATGAAGCACTATAGGAATCACATCCCCTTTGTATCCAAAATGAGTAAGACCGGCAACATGAAAATCGACCTTGTGGACACACATATTGGAAATTAGCAAATGTCTAAGTTTAGCTAGTTGGTGTGTTATATTCAGATCAGCCACACCAGAGCAGGCAATAAGCTCCAAATCCTCAAGAATAGAACAATTTAATAGCAACCCTGGAAGATCTCCAATTATTTGAACATGGTGCAAATGAAGCCTCCTGAGTTTTGTAAAGCTGCATATATCTGAGAGTGCCTCTATAGAAACATTGGTGAGAAACAAGGACTGGATAAAAGGGAAACCCTGAGCACTTAAAGCCTCAAGAGGGAAGTGATAAACGTTTTCAGTTCGACATGCATCGTTCCTTTTTGGCTGCAGGTTCAGATCTATAATCTTAGCCTTTGCTGCACTCGCAAAGCAAATCCACCTATCAAGATGATCTGAGGAGTTGTTCTGAAGGCTACACCTGATACTGAACTTATTGAGCCCTATTCCACTGTGCTGCTGAATAATAGCATTAACCGTCTCAATGAACTTTGCCTTTTCTATTTTGACACTATCCTCATCAGCAGACCCACTTTTGGTGCCATCAAAGCATAGATTAGGGTGCCATGTCCAGAGCTTTCTCCAGTTTCTCGATACAGTGCTTGCCCTTGCAGCATCTTTCAGTGACAGCAGCGATAGTACAAGAAGCTGAATCTCCTGTGATAAGAAAGGTCGATAAGAGGACTTGAATCTGGATCAAAACCACCTGATAGGCATGATAGTCGCAGAGTACTCGAGAGTCAGGACACACAATGATTGAAGTGCACATATTGGATTTCAATGTTCTTTGTAAATAAAAATCAAGCACATATGCACGCAAATTGGACATTGAAACAGATATGAAAGATAGTGCAGAAACCTAAAACACACCAGGGAGACATTTATTTCTACCAAATTAGCTAAGCTAGCATGTTGTCCAGACGATCTTCAGATTTTCAGTAAGCCAGCAAATTTCAGTAAGCTAGCAAATTTCAGTAAGCACGATGAATGCGGTGAAGAGAAAACAAATCTACATCAGATGTTCATAAACGAACTAGGCCATCTGAAACTCAATGCAGCATGAGTAGAATTAATTCAGACATCATTGCCGCACGAGGAGATAGACAAACAACTAGAGATGTGTGGTTGAGCCTGATGAACATTAGTAAAAAGAAAGAAAGAACTTGTCGGTACTGAGCATGCTCGTTCGCCTCCCCAAGAATCCAGAGACAACAGTAAGCTGGACACCGTATCGCCCAATCAGCGTGCAGGTTCGTGGGGGGCCGGGGGAAGCGATGCAGCAACGACACTGCAAGCTCGAAAATGATCCACCGAATCGCTCGCTAGCCACACCATCGACTCGCTTCGGTGCCCCCCTAACCCCACGCAGCGATGGGAAAGCGGAATCGGGTAAGGGGAGGGTTCACCTCGGGGAGGGCCTCCATGCGGAAGGAAATGGATGGAGTCGGCGGCGGAGCGAGCGCGTCGCGGACGCCGCTGCGGCGCTCCATCCGCCACGGCTTGGTCGCCGTCGCCGACTCGCCGGTGCTTCGCCGTTTCTGCTGGCACCGGTGGTTGACCAGCCTCTTCCGAAGAAAAGGAAAAATGGGCCGAGATTTCACCCGATACTAGACGATTGCGGGTTCGAAAGGCTGAACGGGCTTCCAGTGACAACGGAGGCCCAACTGAGGATAGCAGGCAGGCTACCATCCTCTAGAATTCAACAAAAATCAGTTTATCAGATACCCTGCAGTGATTGTAGTAGTACTCATGCAGGGATAGATACTGTCATGCAAGGTCTTAGTATGGTATTTCTGGAACATGTCAATTGTGTCTTCGTCATTATAGTATTAACTATGTATTCATTGTTATAATTAAAAAAATTTATTACTGTTTTCTTCACTCAAACTCTTTAAAGGATTTGATATTACTGTGATATAAGAAGAATATAATGAATCCAATCGGCTTTTATTTAGCCTACGCAAGGTTCGTTTTTGAAAGATCACTAGCAACATTTTGCAAGGCCAAATCCATCAATGTGCAAAAAAGAAAAAGAAGAAACATATTGGGCATTTTGCAACATCTGCATGTAGAGCAATTAAAAGTTTAAGATAGACTCGATGCTCCTAGAGGCGGACACACATATGAATTAATTTATTTTCTCCTCCGTCAATTTTAATTCTTATTGGAACGAAGCCCTTTGTTAGCAGTTAGCACTTAGCACCAACCGGACCAGTTGATCATCAGACGGCAGCGAACAATAACTCCTGCATGCGCGGATTTGTGCTGATGATGGGGTGGTGTTGACAACAGAAGCAATGGCGCAGGTCTTCTTTGAATACTTCGACAGGCTGCAAAGATCGGCGGTGATGCTCAGGGTGCCGAAACTGTTGCTCACGCTGGACATCTCGAAGGCCTTTGACACTATCTCTTGACAATTCCTGTTAGAAGTGTTACAAGCTTGGGGTTTCGGCGCACGGTAGCGCGACCGGATCTCTATCCTATTGTCCACGGCGTCCACGAGAGTGCTGATCAATGGGCAGCCGGGTCAGCCGATTGAGCACCGCGGCGGCCTACAGCAGGGCGATCCATTATCACCAATGTTGTTCATCATTGTTATGGATGTGTTGAACCGACTCTTCTGCAAGACGATCGAAGATGGGGTTCTACAACCGATGGGTTTGCCTGCTATCAGGCACCACTGCAGTCTCTATGCAGACGATGCTATTTTGCTGGTGGCACCAGCTACAGCAGGTGGTGAAGCATATTTTGCAGATCTTCACCGATACGTCCGTGTTGTAGATCAATTTGGATAAATGCTCGGTCACACCTATCTTTGGCGACAAATAATGGCTGCAGGAGTTTCTGTCGGTACTGTCCAGTCCAGTTCAACAATTTCCAATCAAGTATTTGGGGGCGCCATTGTCAACCAAGGCCATGTCTAAATCCCAATTTAGGCCACCTATCGAAAAGACCGTGGCTAAGTTACCGGCATGGCAGGGTTTGCTGCTGGCCACGGCCACCTAACCCTAGTCAAATCGACGCTATCAGCCATGCCAATCTACTTGATGATGTCTGACAAGCTGACGCCGTGGGTCATCAAAGAACTTCCTGTGGATAGGAAAGGATACTGCTGTCTGTGGGAAAAATACTGTGGCATGGGCTACTATTTGTCGTCCGACAAATTGGGGTGGTTTGGGCATCATCGACCTCAAGCTGTTCGCCCTCCAGGCGTGTGGGCTATGGCTGCAGAAGACGGACACTACAAGGGCCTGGTCTGCGTTGCAAATCAATGTTGAACCTGAAGTGCGGGCCTTCTTTGACGCATCGGTCACGGTTCGAGTTGGCAATGGACAGCGTGCCTTTTTTTGGAACGATTGTTGGATAGATGGCATCCCTGTTGCCAAGCTTGCCCCGAACCTGTTCACCACAATTCCTAAGAGAATCACCAGGATCAGAATAGTGGAGCAAGGATTGACTGGTCAACACTGGATTCGAAACATTCATGGAGGATTGTCTATTCAGGCGCTCATTGAATACGTCGACCTCTAGCATCGCTTCTCAGAGGAGCAGCTGTCGGAAGATCAGGTATTCCTCTAGAGTGGACCGCTAATGGAAACTACACAGCAGCATCGGCCTACCAGAAGATGCAGGAGGGCGGCGTCAAGCTACAGAGCAGCAGCCACATTTGGAAGAGTTGGGCACCGCCAAAGATCAAATTCTTCGCATGGCTGGCAACCAAAGGACACCTCTGGACAGCTGACAGACGACGGCGCCATAACTTGGAGGCTCACGCATCCTGTTGGCTTTGCGACCAGGAGTCGGAAACTACTCCTACGCCAAGCAAACCTGGTGGGGAGCTTTGACTTGGTTGGGGTGCGTCTGCACATTCCAAGCTGCTAATTGCTCCTTGCAAGACTGGTGGGCACATGTCAGAGCATCGTAGCCAAGGGAGAAGAGAAGAGGAACTGATGCACTCTTCATGCTAATCATCTGGAGCTTGTGGAAGGAACATAATGCGTGTCTCTTCGACGGCTGCGAAGCCATGGTGCAGGAGCTGCTGAGCGCAATCAGACGTGAAGCACTACTATGGTTCAAGGCGGAAGCAACTAAGTTGGGTGAACTAGATCAGTAGAGAGTAGTAGGGTTCTAATACAAGGTCGTCGGTCTTTCCTTAGTGCACTTAGTAGTGCCTAATGCTTATGGCATGAGCGTCATGCTCCATGTCATTGTAAACAACTTTTTCAAATTTCTTTCTATCTACACAGCTCTCCTGCGTGTTCGTGGAAAAAAAATAGCTCCTGCATGCTTGTATTTCCTCTACCTCTCGTATAGGACTAGCTAGCTCCTGCTGCATGCTGGCCGGGTTGCTGGTGGTGCTGGATGGATAGGGGGGGTGCTACCTGCAATTGCAACCATCGTTGTCAACCTTTTCCCGTGTCCCTGATCCTATTCTTACGCAAGCTAAGGTATCCTTGTCGTTGCTCGGTCCAGAGCGCTCTCTCTCCCTCTCCTTCTCTTAATTAATACTGCAATTACCCATCTGTCGACGACGCGGATCAGCGATAAAATCCGGCATTAAACCCACGCCAAACGATCATTGATCCATGTGTCCGTAGGCCGATTTGATCCATCCACTGTCATTAGGGAGTGTGTGAACCATGGACTAACAAGTCCTAGACTAACTTTATATATACATGCAGATGTAGAGCCAGTGAACCAGTTCATTGACTGTCCTCCATCATTTGTATATGGGGACGAGGGCTCTTGTTCCTGCGGCGGCGATGGCGGCGCTTGTGGCGGTGTCCGCCGTGATGGAGGCGGCGGCGGCGGCGACGACGTACACGGTGGGTGCGCCGGACGGGCTGTGGGACATGCAGACCGACTATGCCCAGTGGGTCAAGACCAGGACCTTCCACCCCGGCGACAAGATCAGTGAGCTTCTCTTCTTTTTTTTTTCCTTCTTTTTGGTCCTGGTGTACGTGGATCTTCTGTATGTACTATCTGATCATATCCTCTGGGACGACGTTGCAGTGTTCACGTACTCGCCGGAGCTGCACGACGTGGTGGAGGTGACCAAGGCGGGGTACGACGCCTGCTCCAGCGCCAACAACATCTCCGCCTTCCGCTCCGGCAACGACGTCGTCGCCCTCGCCGACGTCGGCACCCGCTACTTCCTCTGCGGCCTCACGGGCCACTGCGACAGCGGCATGAAGATCCGGATCGACGTCGTCGCCGCCGCCGCGCCTGGCCCAGCCGCCGCCGCCGCCGGGCCGTCCTCCTCCTCCGCGTCCAGGGCCGCGGCGGCCTCTTCCGCCGGGATCGCCGCCGCCTGCTTGCTCCTGCAGCACGCCGTCGTCATCGCGCGGCTGCTTTGGTAGCCATACCCATAGCTTGTTTGTTAGACGCGTCTTAATATTGTGCTTAGACGTTTGGTGTTGCTATACATTGCGTACTTAATTGTGTACGTAGTTTTGTTTTAGCCTGTACACTTTCGTTATTTCAATACCTTGGGGTACTTATAATAATACTGTTATTCGTTTATTCAACGTGCCAAGTATTTTGTGTGAGTTATTTTTTCTTTCTCAAGCACGCAGCACAAAATTCATCTTTGTATTACGCTATCCTCGTGAGTTCTTGTATCTTGAAACATTTTCTCTTATCAGCTAGAACACTAGTATATCCGGAGTTCACGTAGAATCAGTCAGTTGTTAACGAAGAGATCTGGGATGCACATTATTTGCATGACATCGATAACTAGTGATTAGTGTTTGACTTTGTGTTGGAGCACGTGACAGTGACTTGAAATGAAGCATCGATGCATCATCGGTCACAGGCTTCAACTAACTGATGGCCTGCCAGCAACGGCCTGTGCCTTTTTTGCTTTTTAAGCTGCAGCACCCTCATCATTGATCATAGGTTTGGGTCTGGTTCATCTCTTGTGCTTGGTAGCCAGCTAGACGCGCGCGCGAGACTTCCCTAATACACGCGCGTTTCTGAATTTTGAAGCGTTGCATCGAATCTTTATTGTTCTGTGGTGTGTCAGTCACTTACCAGTTCATTGTTACCCGCAAAAAAAGTCACTTACTAGTAGTTCATTGCTATGCGATGTTTCATTCAACTCTTGTGCTTTCTCTCTCTTGGGAGTCTGTGAAGAAAGTGACTTGAAATAAAGAATCATCAATCTGCGCTGTGGTCTTATCCGCTAGAGTACCAGCTACCAACCAGACTTGAACTGATCTTTGTAGTACCTCAACGCTAGCATCAGCGCCATTCGCGGTGTGAATGCACCTCAAGTTGCAACTCAAGCTTCATCGTGTTCATCGTCAGTACTAGCCGGACAGATAACTGTTTGATTTGAAGGTGCACCAACACCGCCATCGTCATGGGCTCATGGGTCAAGGGTGGGCTCCACAGAATTGTGCTTGCTCAATTTGCTCATGCATCCGAACTCGTACCAAATCCCATGACCAATGCATGTACTACGGGAAAAAAACACACATTTTTGGACCTTAGACGTTCTAAATTCAAAGGCTTTTTTAGAAACCGTGGTTTTTGGGCTGAGACAAAAACTCGAACGATCACTAGTCGTACGTGTTGTGTCCATGCATGCGTTTGATTTCTTACAACGAAGCATCATGGCGTGATCTTCATATCTCAACGACGACTAAATTGACATGTCATCATCACGCTCACCGGCAGTAACGTACTAGCCGCACAGTAACTGTGTTGATTTGAAGCTGCACCCTCCTCGACCAGTCCTCGTCATCACTAGATCATCAAGGACAAAAAAGTTCAAACACTTGTGCTTGCTTGTCTGACCTGTATACCGAATCATACTTTTACCTTACAAATTTGGAAATGACGGGACATACAATTTTTTTTTCAAAGGGGAGAAAGAATTTTCTTTTAGCCAACATTTGGAGACTACAAATGTTTCCAATGTAGTGGAGTATGCCTGTATCCTTGTACTCCTTTCGTTCAAATATGAGATGTTTATGACAAGCTAATTAGTTAAAACAAATGAAGTTTTTACCTGCGTTATTCTCTTTTTCAGAAAAATAATCTGCCAGAGGTCCACGAGGCCTTGGGCCCAGCCCATTAATTAATCCTCTCTCTCCCAGGTAGGCGTGAGCAACGACGGGCCATGCAGCAGGCTGGGCCCCTAGTCCTTCCTGTGCAGCCCGCCGGACGTCCGGTAACGGCCTTGGGGCCCCAGCCCATTAATTCTAAATCGGCGGCGGGTACAGCAATCCAACGAAGCCCAGCAGATGAGTGTCCCTCCGGCGGGCCCGCCGTCGCGGAAGATCCGTGGAAAGACGCGGGCCCCACGGCGCAGCGTCGGGATGGGACGGGATGCGTAGGCGTAACGACGAATCCGCCACCCCGAACCACCGCATCCTGGCCCGGTCGCCTTCCGTCGCCTACTCCCCTCCCACTCCCTCCCCCTCCCTTCCACCACGTCGGAGATCGAGGGCGACGCCGCTGCCCCCGCTTCCCCTCGCAATGGCGCCGAGATCCCCGCGCTGAGCGAGCCGGGGGACCTCCGGATCCGCGCGCCCCGTGCCACCGTCCGTCCTGCAGGTGAGCTCAGCTCGCTCGCTCGCTCTCACACCCGCTGGTGCCCAGCGAAATGCGCCGCGGGTTTCGTGTCGGTTTAGGCGGTCGAGCTTTCTTCGCTGCGTTCTAGAGTAATCACGGCGAGTATGTCGTGCTGATTGCCAGCAATTCGAGGGGATTAAGCCGCCGCATGCTGCTGGGTCGGCCTATGTCTCAGTTGTCAAGCACTGAAGCGCGCTGAGTAATTGCGTGGCCTGGATGTCCTCGCTTCAATTCCGGCCTCCTTTGTTAGATTGTTTTCCCATTTTCGAGCTTGTTGAGCGCTGCTTGGTGTGTGCTTAGATTGTTTGATATACTGGAGTAATTCCGTAATGGGTTAGTGGGCTTCCAGGAATGCCGTTCCAGTTACAGATTCTGTTAATCTGTTGGTTCGGCAAAGCCCTTTGTTGGTGCCGTGCAACGTGCATGCAGCGGCGGAACTAAAATTAGCCAAAATGGCAATTCAGTCGTGCTGCCATTGGCCGTGGCCGCATGCATGTAGTGCCAATCAGTCGCGTCCACTGTTTCAAGCCCTCTGCAGCGTAGTTTCGCTTCCATTATGTTGTTGTCTAACTGCTGCATCCGTTAGGCTAGCGGACATGTTTGAATGGTAACTGACACATAGTTCTAAGCTTAAAATGTGAAAGTTATTTCATAGTTTACTCGCTAGGGCATGAAGTGGGTAGATGTAGGTTGAATATATCGTTGTGATTTAAATTCGCGTAGGTTTAGGTCATGAATGCTTTTCCTCAACTTACGCATCCGTACTTTGGTCGCAGTTGAAGACCAGTAAGCTGTGCTCTACTTAAGGAAGACATGGCCCACGTGTCGTTCAAAAATAAAGAGGTGGACGGAGGCATGTCCCGATGGTCGGAGTACCTGAATGTTGAAGAACCGACTCCTTCTGCATTGGCAAGCTGGAGGAATATGAGTGTTGATGGGCCACAAGGTTCTTCCGCCAGTGGCCACAAACACCTCCAGATGGAACCGGTGGTTCAGCTGTCAAAAGTCGCGGAGGGGTTGCTGGCCAAGATGTACCGGCTGAATAGCATCCTGGACTATCCGGATCCCAACACGCACACATTCTCGGACGCATTCTGGAAAGCTGGTGTCTTTCCAAATTTCCCGAAAATTTGCATCACGCTGTCAAAGAAATTTCCTGAGCATCCAAACAAGCTGCAGCTGGAAAGAGTAAGGATTCAGTTTTCTTCAGCTTCTAACACCCCTTCACTCTTCCTACTTAGGTTTTACTTAATATTACTACTGGTGGTGGCTCAATCACTTGAATGTTTGCCTTGCAGGTAGATAAATTTGCACTTGATGCTTTAAATGAGAATGCTGAAGGTTACATGCACAATCTAGAGCAATGGATCCTGGTATGTGCCAAGCATATCAATTAATCTTAATGTTCAGGGCAAAAAGGAAAATTTTCCATTTGTTAAAAAAAAGATTAGGTTGCAATCCAAAACCTAAGTGTATGGTATGGCTCAAGTCTGCACTGAATTGTGGAAAATGGATCACATCAATCAACCTATGGGTTTCTACTGTATTCTGCTCTGATTAACTGAGCATCCTTGTTGGAAATTATAGGACATAGTACCTGATCTACCCTAATTCTTTATGACCCACTGCACGGGTTCATTTTCCAATTTCAGCTCACCTGATACATTTTTCAGACTTGGGTTGGTCGGATATGGATTCCATGTAGGTTGGATGTGCTAGCACTGTCAATCTTTTTTAGCATAACTATGCTGTCCCCGATTCTGCTCGAGTATCAAGAAATGCTATATGAAGAAAAAGATGCCGTACTTGCGGCTTCCAAAATGCTTATCATAATATGTGCCAACTGTTGGTACTGTAGTTGGAGTGAAGCACTGCCTGAACTAACCTTGAGTCAATGAGTAGCAGCCTGAAATTGGGTGTGCACGTCCTGGTACTCTTTCTATGTGAAAACGTGTGTTTAGAAATTACTGACTTGTATACTAGCCAATCACCTTATTCGCCTTGCAATGTTTTTTCCCTTTCATTTTGCTGATTTCCTTCTAAATGTCATCCCATTAGTTGCTTCTTGATTTGCTGGCATTTCGTGAACAAGCTTTGCGACTTATTTTGGATTTGAGCAGCACGGTCATAACATTGCTGGTAAGGAATCGTTTGATCTTGATTGAAACAACCTATTGTTTCTATCTGTGTAATTAACTATGTTTCCACTATTTTCACAGCCACATCAGAACTCTTTAATTCTTCATGCTTTTATGGATCTGTTTTGTTCATTTGTCCGAGTCAATGTTTTCTCAGACAAGGTAATCATCTTCTTTATCTCGTTATATCTGAAATTCACTGCTACTCTAAATAACATTTTTTTCCTCCTTTACTAAATTATTATTGTCCTCTCTGACCTTCTGTTTACAGGTACCAAGAAAGATGATCCTCCAGGTTTACAACATCTTACACGTTATGCTAAAAGGTGGTCGTGATTGTGAGTTTTATCACAGGTATGGATGCTATGTTTGGAAACTAGGAAGTTGTTTCCACCTTCCAAAACCTTTATATTATGATTAAAATTTATGTGGGTCATCAGATGCTTTGTGTTGTAAAACTGAATGGGCAACAAATACAGATCATTCTTTATTAGTGGACCACGTGTGTTAATTTATGATTATTGATTGATAATAAAAGAAAAATACAAATATGCATGCAATGCAAGACATAATTCAAAATTAGAAGGCCAAGAGTCAAAGTGTTATGCTTTTTCAATATTGATACTTATGTAGTTTATTGATAAATGTGAAGATCCAAGTCTCTTTTATAGGAATTTTAAATATTCATGCTGCATTTTTCAATATATTATTGTTTGTAGCAGGAGTGGGTACCACTGATTGCAACCTGTGCACTTACTATTTAACTGCATCCCTGTGATATTCTTTTTGTGATGAATGGTTTCATTAGTTATGTCATGTTATCTTATCATTCTTTTTTGTCATCTGCAGTCCCTACTCAATGCTAGATTCTTTCACACTGACTATTGTTTAACTATGCACAGATTGGTTCAATTTGTCGACTCTTATGATCCACCTATCAAAGGGTTGCATGAAGATCTAAATTTTGTGAGCCCACGAATTGGAGAGGTGATACTCATGTCATTCTCCATTGCAGTAGCGATAACTAGGAATCAAGTTTCATATGCTGTTTACAGTGTTCAGCACCTTAGTTGTCATGCTAGGCTACTTCCCCCCGTTGTTCAGTACTATAATTGTGAAATAGGTTGCAGAAAAGCTTCTTAGAGCTGGTTTTGCATATTTTGCACTAGCATGGATTATATTAGGAAGGCCAAATATTTTTCTTACAGTCTTTGTTGCTTTACCAGTTTTGTGGATTTTCCATTCATGTCACTTGTCAATCTCATCCCTATTTTTTTATTTTGTATTTGATACCTTGTCTATCTGCTATTGTATTTATTACTAATATGAAAGATGGTGTTGGAGTCTTTTCTGTGGATTTGTTTTTGGAGCACTTGATGTGCCACTGAGCATCTTCTGTGCTTGCACAACTGTATTCACAAGGTGTAAGATATTAAGATCCATGGTTTATGCTAGGAATTTATAATTTAAATACAATTAAGATCAGCAGATAATGTTTGAGACTTTCGAGTAGAGAGCATCTACAGCATCTGACTTAGATACTCATTTTATTTTAATTTTTTTGGTGCTTTGACTATATTTTTTGTTCCTCAGGTCCTGGAAGCTGTTGGTCCAATTATCTTCCTTTCAACTGATACAAAAAAGTTAAGAAATGAAGGTTTCCTCAGTCCATTTCACCCACGTTATCCAGACATCCTAACAAACTCCGCTCATCCAATGGTTAGTTTTTTCACTGGTTAGGCGATGATAAATCACGAGGTCTTAAATATTTTTTTCATTATTTTCCCAATACCATGATAAAGATGTATTGCAATTCAGAAACTTAATGTGATTCTGTATCCTTCCAGAGGGCCCAAGACTTGGCTAATGTCACATCATACCGTGAGTGGGTTCTTCTAGGATATCTTGTTTGTCCTGATGAACTACTTCGGGTGACCAGTATAGATGTTGCCATGGTATGTCCTATGCCTTTTCTTTCCTGTTAGCTCCGTAATCTGTTTTCCTGAATTATTATAATTCATTCATGTGTATAGTTAGTGGTGCATAATGGTTTTAATGAACACTTTACACCCACCCACATAGTGGCACATATATCTTGTTTTCTCAGCCTAAATAATCATAACAAATCTTCTGTTGGTATCATGTGAGGCTCCATTTGGTGTTGTGGTGGCTTTTTAAAAGCATTCTTTTTATTGTCATATGCCTTTTCTTTCCTGTGTCTGTTTTCCTGAATTTTTAATAATTCATCCATATGTGTAGTTAGTGGTGCATAATGGTGTTAATGAACCTTTACACCCACCCATGTAGTGGCATTTATATCTTGTTTCGTCAGCTTACTGTATCATAATAACGCTTCTGTTGGTATCTTGTGAGGCTCTCCATTTGGTGTTTGTGGTGGTTTTTTTAAAAACATTTTTTTATTTCTAAGTTTAGATGGAGCATTTAGTTGAAAGAATCTACCATTTTTTTGTTACAACAAACTGTACTAGAATTAATAAATATTCACCGAACTAGATTCCTCAGTGCAACGTGTGACGTAAGCCTTGATTTGTTTTCTCTTGGTGATTTTCAGGTTGTTCTAAAAGAGAATTTAATACTCCCTCTGTTCAGAGATGAGGTAAAATTAAAGATAATGTGGCAGCTACTATTGGTTTGTTGGTGGTCCTTTGCTAATTTGGTCTTTCATTGGTTCATGCAGTACATCTTACTTCATGAAAACTATCAACTTTATGTCCTTCCAAAAGTTCTAGAATCAAAGAGAATGGCTAAATCTGGACGAACTAAGCAAAAGGAAGCTGATCTGGAGTACAATGTTGCAAAGCAGGTTGAGAAAATGTTAACGTATGTCCTTCACAGCTTTTGCTCCTCTATTTTGTCCTATGCTCCAAAATAGTTTGTGATCTGGAGGATTTTGTTCTTCCGTGAAGTTTGAACTATTTGCTCTATACTTTGATTATTATTTTCATAAAGTCTTGCTGCAGATTCACCTTTTTATGTTTGCCACAAGTTCAGATAGCCTATATTTGATTGGTAGTTTTGACTTTATCAACTTGTGAACTATTCCAAAGATGTTTCTCCCTTTTTCCTAGCACTTCTTTTCTTTCTGGCGTCATTACTCTTTTTTACTGGACCTTTTTTACTCCCAACTTGGCATCTTGGAGATGTTTGTTAATGCTATGTGTTGACTTCTGCAGGGAAGTGCATGAGCAAGCGCTAGTGTCATGTGATGCTATGCATCGTGAAAGAAGAATTCTTCTTAAGCAGGAAATTGGAAGGATGGTTTTATTTTTCACAGATCAACCTAGCCTCCTAGCACCTAATATTCAGGTCTGGTGCCAAGTATCACATTTTGTTAACTATTACCTTTTTCTGGATTGTTGTAATGGGACATGAAAGCTGATGCATTAGATTCTGGCATTTGACATTTTGATAGTATGTCCAATATTAGCCTCTTTGAATGATGCTTGAGCTTCAGATCAACTTAAAAATGATTTATAGTTTATATTGTAAGAAAAAACTGAATGATGAAAGGTGTATCCTACTATACATTTGTATCAGTTATTCTGGTATGGCGGACATATTAGAGTTTCTTTTTCTCTTTTGCGCTTGTAAGTATTTCAACTATCATTTAAGGCAACTTATCTGTGTGTAAGATCTTCTTTAGGGGAAAACAGTAGGATATCATGCTATATGTTAGTATTATCATTGTCAAAAGAGGGTAATTCACAAGAAAGAGGAAAGGAATGCAGAAGTGATTAATTTGGATTAACTAGCTGCTGATTGATTTCCAGAGAAAATTTCTGTGTGCATTATGGATAACCTTGGTAAATTCCATCTTAAAAGAACTTTTCCATGAGATTTGAGTCGGATCTATACTTTCAAAGATCTTCATGAGTTCTGTTCAGGGAAACACCTAAGATCATGTTATTCCGTAACTGATATATAAATAATATTGCTACATTATGCAGATGGTCTTTTCTGCTCTTTCGTTGGCTCAATCTGAGGTGATTTGGTACTTCCAGCATGTGGGGGTTTCATCATCAAAATCTACTCGAGGGAAAACTGTTGACATTGTGAGTTAGTGTGTTCTTAGTTTTTCTTGGATCCTACAAATTGTTGTTCCCTCCATGCTAATTTGTCCATTGAAACTTTCAGGATGCAACGGACCCAACTATTGGTTTCTTATTAGATGGAATGGGGAAACTTTGTTGCTTGGTCCGTAAATACATAGCAGGTTCTTCCAGACCTGTTGCCTTATTTGAGTGTTCCTTTCAATATTTTTCTTAATTAGTTCTAGCCTTGCCTCATAGGGCAATCATAGTGAGTACAGAACAACTTTGTAGCTGGCATGACATTCATGGTAGTCCATTCTTGGCTTTGTTAATGTTTGCTTGGTTCTTGTTGTGAGCACTATCTGTTTAGAACATAGGTGTTAGGGACCTAGAGGGCCCAGCCAGGCCAGATGAGCCGCAGGGGCTCAGAATCGGCACAAAGAGAGCCGCGTGGGACTGTTCACGGGTCTGCGTGAACAGTACTCGCGGGTACTGTAGCGCGGCAGCCGCCGCCTATCTACCTAGGTTAGGAATTAGGGAGGGTCTAGACATAGGTTTGCTTGTAAGTCAAGTCATTAGGATGACTTGGGAGTCAAGTAGGGTCCTCCCCATAAATATGAGGGGAGATGTAATCATTGGAATCAAGCAAAGAATTAAGGGGTAAAACCCTAAAGCTCTCTCTCTCTCCCTGCGCCGCCCCCTCCCCCTGCGCCTCCTGCGCAGACCCCCTCCATGGCCGCTAGCCACCTCCCCCTCCCTCTCTAGGCCCCCAGATCCAAGGGGGTAGCCAAAACCATAACAATAGGGTATGCCTCCTGTGCAGACCCCCTCCATGGCTGCTAGCCAGCTCCCCCTCCCTCTCTAGGCCCCCAGATCCAAGGGGGTAGCCAAAACCATAACAATAGGGTATTAGGTTCAGCTGGTAGGCTTATTAGTTGAGGACAGGAAAAATAGTATGAGTTGAGTAGGATTTCATTTATGCCCATAAGATTTGTTTGGTTCTGAATTTAGATGTTTCTCAGTTTTATTCTGACGCACATCCCTTTATTTTTGGACAAAGAAAGTATTATACAATTTTTTTTTTTGCCCTGGAGTAGCATTGAAAAAAAAGTTCCATTGTTATTCACATGCTTCCTTTTCTCATTGCAGCAATAAAAGGATATGCATTATCATACTTGTCATCTTGTGCTGGAAGAATACGGTTCTTACTTGGTACTCCAGGAATGGTTGCTCTCGACCTAGATGCAACACTGAAGGGCCTTTTTCAGCAAGTCCTCCATTGTCTGGAGAACATTCCAAAACCTCAGGGGGAAAGTGTTCCTGCCATTACCTCTGACTTGACTGTAAGTTAGCCTAATATTATATACAGATTTACTCAATGACCCATGAAGATAGACCTAAATTGTCCTACAACTTCTGCACTCATTGTTAGTATGATTTTCTATGCCCCAGTAATGGGTAAATTTATGGAAAGGCTTTCTTGTTGATCCACATAGCATTATACAGTTTCAGCTCAAATTTGCCCAGAATATTTCCAATACTTATGTTTTCCCTCTCAAAACTGTTTCACTTGAGCAGTAGCACATATTTTACTACAGTTCTAAGTTTTATCAAGGGCAATCCAAGATAGTATGGATTACTTTTCAATGATGATGAAAATCTTACTTCTAGATATTGATGAGAATCTTTTTGCCCTAGAGGCCAGAGCTATATTTTTTTTCTGTGGATAAAAAGCTCACTTTGCTTCTCCTCAAACTCACTATCTGTGAATTGTGCTCTATCGCATGTTACCTGTGTATTGATGATTTTAACACTATAATCTACTTGTTGCGAGTTTTGCACCTTGGTTTTTGTTTATTTTACATTGCCGATTGCATTAACCAGTGAAATTGTATGTCACCAACTGTGTATCTATATGCTTAGTCTTCCATATAATTTACCTTTTGAATTTTTCAAACATGATAATTGATGCTGTAGGATTTGCGTAAGCACTGGCTCTCCATTTTGATGATTGTCACATCTTCACGATCCTCGATAAACATTCGGCACTTGGAGAAGGCTACGGTGTCTACTGGGAAGGAGGGTTTGGTGTCCGAAGGCAATGCTGCATATAATTGGTCAAGGTGATGGGAAAGATCCACTTTAATTTGAGTTAACTAGATGTTTTAACTTCTCTTGCGAGCCAATATTTTTCGGAAAGGTCATGAGTTGGAAAATGATATCCAATGTGTCAATGGCATGTGGCTCCAGGCCCCAAGCATTGGCTTAGCATAAATAAATAATTTTAATTCATTTTACAAAAGGTTCACCTTGTTTTATTCCATCTTCACGCCATTAACTGCATTATCTGTATATCTTAACTACTGCAAATATAATTGGTAATCAATAGAATAGCTAAATCTGTTGTTTATTATGCATCCAACTGCATAGTTATCTGGTATTGTGCTTTTGGCAAGAAGTCAAATACTTGAATTCAAAGTCTTTAAGAATAATTTGAATCTCACTGGAGTTGATATGTTTTGCAGATGTGTGGATGAACTTGAGAGCCAACTTTCCAAACATGGAAGTCTTAAAAAACTTTACTTTTATCATCAGCATCTTACCACAGTAAGTGTATATTGCTTTGTATAATTTGCATATTCCTTTTATTCTTTGCCAATTAACTAGCCTTTTGCGGTGATAACAAGTTCAATTTTTTCTGGGACCTCACAGGTCTTCAGAAATACAATGTTTGGTCCGGAAGGCCGCCCACAGCATTGTTGTGCTTGGCTTGGAGCTGCTTGCAGTTTTCCAGAATGTGCTTCTGCAATTATTCCTGAAGAGGTGTATATTTGAATTCACTATATGATTCAGTTTGAGAATTATTTTGATGCTTACAGCATCGTGAGCATGTGCTTTAACAAGATGGTTAGCTTTGAGGATTTTTAAAATATTACAAGGCGACACTTACGCTATTGATTTTTGCTTGAGAATTAGTAAAATAGACCTTTACTTTCTTGTTGATCAAGAAGCAAATCAGCCTGCCTATGCCCTCGGAAATGTGAAGATTTTGAACTGCCTTGAAAATAAATAGATCCTCAATCTGCTACCAAGATTCCTCCCCTAGGGGACTGCATCTCTCTTCCGTGTTTAACATATTACATATTAATTGTGAATCTTCCTTTGTTTGAAATGTAGGTTAACAAAATTGGCAGAGACTCTATCTCATATGTTGAGTCCCTTATCGAGTCTATCATGGGTGGATTGGAAGGTTTGATAAACATTCTAGATTCAGAAGGTGGATTTGGCTCATTAGAGATGCAGGTAGATATAATTTCTGACTTCATATTTATGATTTTGACTATATATAGGTTATATATTTGAGCCTGACTTCTAAACTTGCCAGCTTTCCCCGGAGCAAGCAGCTCTTCACTTGAATAATACAACAAGAGCAAAAGGTGTTTCAAGCTTGTTAACACCAGGACATGAGAGCTATCCTGATAATAGTTCGTCAATTAAGATGTCAGTCAATTTGGTACTTAACATCACTGTTTAAATGTTATCGTGATTCTATTAACTTCAATATAATAATGCATGCATCAAAAACAGGTTGGAAGCTGCTATGCAAAGGCTGACAAGTTTGTGTTCTGTTCTAAATGACATGGAGCCTATTTGTGTTCTCAACCATGTTTTTGTTCTCCGGGAGGTATGTACAATTTATATTCACGGGGAGGAAATAAATATGGAAGTTTTGGAACCTTAGACATGTTAGGTTTTTAGGATATATTGGTGAATAATAAAATGATTGGTGGTTCATGACTATTAAGCTAGTGGATTTTATATCCTTATTTTTCGTGTTAAGTAATAATCTTATGGTGAAAGGGATCTTTAAAAAATCACAAAAATGAATTTGTATTTTCAGAAGACAAATCATTGCTTATGTTGTTTACTCCTTAAACTGGCATACATGTGTCCTTGTTTGACTTACCTAGATTCTGCTTATTTCACAGTACATGAGAGACTGCATCATAGGAAATTTCAGGAGAAGATTTCATAGTATGATTAGAACTGATAACTGCATTCAGCGACCATCAATCATAGAGTCTCTTCTACGAAGACATCTGGGCATTATCCATCTAGCAGAGCAGCATATCAGTATGGACCTTACTGAAGGTATACGTGAAGTGCTACTAGCAGAGAGTTATACTGGTCCATTTCCCAATCTGCAAATGTTTGAGACACCAGTGGGGACACAGGGAGGGGGATCTGCTGTTGAGATGATATGCAATTGGTATATTGAGAATGTAGTAAAGGATGCTTCTCATATTGGAGTTGCTTTTGATGCAATCCAGAATTGCTTCAGGAGCTCACAACCTATCGGTGGTGGATGTTTGGCTGAAGCATTTACAGATACAAGAGAACTCAAAGCACTTGTTCGTCTTTTTGGTGGCTATGGAATAGATAAAATGGACAAGATGCTAAGGGAACATACTTCTGCACTGTTAAATTGTATCGATTCAGCATTGAGGTCAAATCGTGATGCCTTAGAGGGCCTAGCTGGAAGTGTAAATTCTGGTGATAGGATTGAAAGGGATGCAAATCTGAAGCAGATTATTGATATTGAGACATTGGCTGACCTCTGTATTCAAGCAGGACAGGCGATAACTTTTCGTCGACTGTTGGTTGAGGCTGTTGGAGCGGTGCTTGAAGAGAAAGTACCTCTTATATATTCTCTTCTCAAAGGATTAGCCCTGCAGCTGCCAGACGAGGTACCTGATAAAAATGAGATCATTAGATTGAGAAGGGTTGCAAGCAGTGTTGGTGTTGGTGACAAACATGATGCTGAGTGGGTACACTCTATCCTGGCAGAAGCTGGTGCAGCTAACGATAATTCTTGGGTCTTACTTCCATACCTTTGTGCTGCATTTATGGTATCCAATATTTGGAGTGGTGCTGTTTATGATGTCAATATAGGTGGATTCAGTAACAATTTGCACTGCCTAGCAAGGTAAGCACTTATTTCTTAATGATTATGTTTGACTGGTGCCAGTATATGCTTGATGTCAACATTTTTTTCGTTATCGATATATATGGCAGACAATGCATGTCTTTGATTGTACTAGTTATGAAACTAGTTGCTTAGGATTGACCATTTAATTCCTAAAATCTTTTTCTTGTGTCCTTGTCCAATAGTATACACAAGAGGGACAAAAAGAATACTTTTGGGCATCATGTGACTGTATCCACCTCCTGTAATGTGCAGGTGTGTAAATGCTGTGGTCGGGGGAAGTGAATACACTAGGGTTGAAAGGGAGCAGCAAATAAATTCTCTTTCAAATGGGCATACAGATGAGTTGCAAGAGGCTGAATTACCAAGCCGTGTCTCAGCAGAAGCAAATATTAAATCTGCTATGCAGATCTATGTCAAATTGTCTGCAGGGATAGTCCTGGATTCATGGAATGACACTAGCAGGTACTGAATTCGCTTGGTTCACACATCATTTTTGGATTTCATTTGGCCATGTTTTGTAGTTTATTTTGATGGCTTTTACATGACCTAAATGCAGGCCACACATTGTTCCTAAGCTAATATTCCTGGATCAACTCTGCGAGCTGTCCCCGTACCTCCCCAGGAGCACCTTAGAAGTTCACATACCTTACACAATCCTCCGCTCAATCTACCACCAGCTATATGGTGCCTCACTGATGGCTTCAGAACCAATGGATCAGTCTCCAAGACAGTCACCTCTGATCTCTCTTGCGCATGCATCCCCATCTGCAAGGCAAAATCGACCGGAGACAACACCCAGGTCCCACACTTTCGAGCCAAGCTACTACAGTTCGTCAGGGTCACAGCATGACGACGGGTACGATGGAGATAAGAGGACCGGACAGCTGCGGAGCATGAGGCGCTCGGGACCACTTGACTTCAGCGCTAGCAGGAAGGTGAAGTTTGTTGAGGGCTCAAGCTCCGGGAGCAGCCATGGTGCTGGCTCACTGCAGAGATTCGCGGTGTCGAGATCTGGCCCTCTGTCCTACAAATAGGAACTTTCGGTAACATGACCATGTGTTCTGATGGAGCACCAGAATCAGGCAGCTGACAAGCAGCGTAAGCGAATATTATTCTTTAATCTTTGTGATTGTAGGGTACTAGGTCTGTAGATCATCCTAATGTGTATTACTTGTATGTAGCTAGTGGAGTTGTAAGTAAAACCCGTTGTATGTTGGTTTTGTAGTGTGCTCATGTTTAATGTTGTTAGAGAAGTGATTTGAACTAGCTAAGCCAGTTTGCGTGTGAAAGCAAAGACACTGCTTGTATTGTAGTACCCAGTACAGCTGTTCATGTGAAATGGGCTGTCCGATAGCCGGTAAGGTAACAAATGGTGAGTTATGAGATCTTGACTGAAATGAGATCTCGACTGTTCATGTGTAAGTCAAGATTCATCCCTGTAAAACTCATTTCATCACTCTTCATAATTTCTATGCCATGTCACCATATTTGTTTACATGGCATCTCATTTATGGAAAATGAAACTTCCATTGAGAGTGGGTTAAACATCTCCATACTTTGCTGACAAGATCAAATGAGACCATTTCCGTGTCAAAAGGAAAATGAGACCATTTATCGTGGCGTACGATCCATTAATAAGTCCCTCATCTCTGACCATTTCACCAACGCTCCAGGCTCCATCTGTGGAGGAAAGAGAGCAATTCAGGTGCTCCACCACCTTGAGGTACTCCCATACTCCACATCAAAATGATCCACCAAAACATGCATGAGAAATTCATTATAAAATATGAGTAGATGCACGATGCAATGATCCATGTTCATACAAAATTTGAAGTCGAACAAAATTATGTGATATACCTAAAATTTATCCTAGACCTAACTACTCTTGACCATGCTTACATAAGACAGCTCTACGGACCCAAGATATATTTTGCCGTCCTCTCGTTCGACCACCTCTGTTGGACGGACATCCTTGGGACCCCTCATTTCTTGCAACTTCTCACCTTCAGAGCCGATCCTAATAGCGACCAAGTGGCTGTCCTTTCCAAACGGGAGCTCATACTTCTCCCTATGCAGCGCAACCCAGTACCCACCCTTCCCGTCGGGCCTCACGTTGTCCGGGTATCCCGGTAGGTCGGTAAATAGCTCAGATGTACCGGCCTTAGGCCCTCGGATCCAGTACCTCATTAGCTTGCATGGTCCCGTGAGAGCGACGATGAGGTGGCTCCTGTCGGCACTGATGGCGATACCATTAGGGTACGTGACACCGGACTGGAGCACGGTGACCTTGTTAGTCCGTTGATTGTATCTCATAATCCGTCCTGTTGAGTCTCCCGACGTGGTGACCATCTGATGCTGTGCCCGAGTGTACGTCGTGCTACTATCAGTGAAATAGACGTCGCCAGTAACCTGATCAACGTCCACACCATTTGTGAAGCGCAGTGGCGCGCCACCGGCCTCAGTTGCAAGCACCGTCGCTTCCCCACCGTTCGGCCCGACGCGCATCAGCCCCATGTATGCGTCCGCGATGTACAGGTTGCCGGAGTTGTTGTGGAACCGAAGGCCCAGCGGCCGGCCGCAGGAGCTCTCCCTGGCGACCGCCGGGAGCTCAGACGAGGGTGCATCGCAGCCGTTCTTGATGTAGCTAGGACTGTACGCGAAAGTGGCAAACCCAACGCTCTTGCCTGCGTACTTGAGGATGCGGCCGTCGGAGACGCTGACGTAAGGCCCGGCGCCGCGACGGTCGAACGCGACGCTCTCGGGACCGATCAGCCCGTCGGGCAGCTCAAGTCGCTGGGTGTTGGTGGCGTCGATGGCCTTGGCTACGGCGGCCGAGGGCAGGAGCAGCAGGACGGAGAGCAAAGTCGCCAGAAGGGGCAGCGTCGACGTCCTCCGCGCCATGGGTACGGTGCTGTTAGGTCGAGTACTACGAGCGAGACTACGATGAGTACGCGGTGGTTCTGGCTTGCTGTTGCTGTTGCTGTTGTTGGCTTGATGGACAGGGCGTACCGCGCCTCCCGTTTTATTGGGTGGGTTCTTCAGGTCTCATCTCCGAATCGGCTTCAGCACTCCAGCAGTCCAGCACAAAATCGGACTCAAAGTTTCCCTCGGCAGAGCAAAGGAACAGAAGCGGACTCGGAGTTTCACTGAAGGAGAGCCAGGTTCCAGGGCCACAACCTTGCCTACCTAACACCTCAGATCCACCGGCCCAACTGCCTCGCTGCAGCCGTCGCCCTTCTCCTTGGGCAGTGCTAACAACTCTGACGTAATGTCATTCTTGATCCATCCACCACCAGTACTGACGGACTGGCAACTAACCTCCCGGGCTGAGCAGGAGGCCACCAAAATCTTCAAACCTAAACCTCAACCTGAAACCCTAACCTTCTAGCTCGAGATTCAAAATTCGACATATTTTAATTTCACCCCAACAATCTGTCAACAAATAATTCAGCTCATATTTTAACTTGCAAGTGTTTTTTGAGTCCTCTCTTAGAATAATGTTTGACGGCGTGAAGTACCGATCAGACAAGCGGGCCAAGTAGGGTCAATAAAAAATCTCCAAGAATTTGGCCTACATCCCGATTACAGCCCAACATTTTTTTAGGGAAATACAACCCAACATTTTCATTTCACGCATCAAAAAGATACAATGACGGGAGTGTTACTTCACCGGCGAAGTCATCCAAGGTCCTAGCAAAGTCAAAAAAAACAAGTTTTACAAATCATATTTGAGTATGCAAGAAGCGTGAACACAATATTTTAGCGTGAAGTATTGCAAATGGCACAATGCCACGTCCCACGACACGAACGAGTGCAAGATCTTCCGACAGTAGATACAATCGGCCATTGAGCAAGGTAGGCTCAAGTTCGAAGTTTCGGTAAAGCCAGTAAAGCCAATGAAGATCGATCAGCACCCTTTCCTACTAATATGGTCGATGCGGGAAGAAACGCACTCCAAACCAAGGTGCTGACGTTAGAATCGGCTAAGAGAAGCGGCACCGTGGACCCCAGAAATCAGGCCACGGTTGAGGATGTCAAAGGAAAAGGACGTGTCGAAGACGAGGGCGAAGGATCAGAGAGATCGCGTAGACCTATCACCTCCCAATTCTTACTTAGCAAGTATCAGCGGTAGCAGGAAAGTTCGAGACACCGCGAAGAGATGATGCGCCGACACGAAGATCACTGGCGGTGCCCGTTCTTCATCCACTACTGGGAAAACAACCTCAGGTTACCATCAGCCGATAATTACCCCGAGTGCAACGGTCGGTATCGAAACGGTCGCCCGTTCAATATCGAAACGGTCGCCCGTTCAGGAGGTCACGCTCCAGGGATCGAGGATCAGAACCGATCAGCAGAAACTGGTGCGAACAAGAGGATCGGCACCTTTCAGTGCGTGATCGGCTGGGGGGAAGAGTTGACCAGTATGATCGGCTGGGGGGAAGAGTTGACCAGTATGATCGGCTTGGGGGCAGAGTTGACCAGTGCGAACGACCGGGGGGCAGGGCCAGCGCACGTGATCGGCTAGAGGAGATGGCCGATGCCAGGGTGTTGGATGAAAACCCCCTAGGGCGAGAACCAGACTGGGAGCGCGCAAAACTGCCGGTCAAACCGGTGAACCCCAGATGGTGCCCCGACGGCTTGACCAAATCCTAGAAACAAAGAATCCAACGTCTGCACCAATGGGAACAACAAGAAGAAGAACAGAGGCAGATGATGGATAAGAAGGACGACAGGTCTCGAGTCTGGCGCCCCAAAAGAAAAAACAACGAAGAAGATGACGATCAGGGGTCGGCAGCAGACGTCAGCATGGTTTTCATCTTGCCGATGGAGTTTATGGCTCCCGCCGATCGGGATGACGCAACAGTTATAGAGGAGCAAATGGCACAATTGGCTTTGGAGCTAATGATAGCCACTTTTGAGAAACCCGAGGACGAAAAACGACAACATCTCAAAGCCCTATTCCTCGAAGGACATGTCAACGGGCGACCTGTCACTAGGCTACTGGTAGATGGAGGCGCTGCGGTCAATATCATGCCGTATGCTATGTTCCGGAAATTGGGCAAAAGTGATGAAGATCTGACCAAGACGGACATGATGCTCAAGGATTTTGAAGGCAACGTGTCCCCCGCCCGCGGAGCACTCTGTGTCGACCTCACCATCGGCAGTAAGACCCTACCCACTATTTTCTTTATCATTAATGGCAAAGGGTCCTACAACATGTTGCTCGGTCACGATTGGATACACGCGAATTGCTGCGTCCTGTCTACAATGCACCAGTGCCTCGTCTAGTGGGTAGGTGACAACATCAAGATAGTCACCGCCGATTCCGCCTACAGTGTTGCCATGGCCGATACGCAACAGTGGAGCTGTGAACACGTCAAGTGCATATCTGGCCGAACCTGGGATACCGATTTCCTAAGGGTGTCCAATTTTGGTCTACAGTCAATCCAAGCATTCGGCTCTGAAGAATCAGACTAGATGGATCAATTCGTCCGGGAAGACGGGAAGCTTGGGCACGGGTTTACATCGACCGATTCATTGGAGATGGTGGACTTAGGAGATGGTAGTAAGCCAAGGCCGACGTATATTAGTGCCAATCTAGACCCCGAGTATAAGCGTGAATTGACAAGTTTGTTAAGGCCCCGTTTGGTATGAAGGAATTGGAATCTATTTAATGGAGTAGGCTAATTTATGTTGGAATGTGGCATTCCACAACTTTCCAAAGTTTATATATAAGCCTATCTTAAATTCATGGGGTGGGAGATGGAAATTGATTCTATAGATTATGGTTATTAGAATGGAATTCAATTCTTATAGCACGCTCTTAGACTCGCTTCTCTATAGTAGAAGTGCAGCATATAAGTATCTCTCCCATATCACCAACTATAATATACAACTATATTCCACATACAATTATATTAGCTTAATTAATTTGTGTCTAAATTATAATTATTATGATGGAATTCAATTCCAATGATCCAAACGGGGCCTAAAGGAATTTAAAGACTGTTTTGCTTGGGAATACCATGAAATGATTGGTCTAGACCGGTCCAGGGTATCGGCCGTATCAGCAGCCCGCATGATGGTGCAACCCTAAAATCCTACATGATATAAAGGCTGAGATTACAAGATTGATTGAAGCAAGATTTATTCGGCAGTGCCGTTATGCCGAGTGGATTTCCAATATTGTACCTATATACAAGAAAAATGGGAAGCTGCGTGTGTGCATTGACTTCAGGAATCTTAATCAGGCTACATCGATGGATGGGTATCCAATGCCGATAGCCGATGTTTTGATAGACGCCGCCGCAGGACATAAAGTCATCAGTTTCATGGATGGTAATGCTGGGTACAATCAAATATTAATGGCTGAAGAAGACATTTCAAAGACGGCTTTCAGGTGTCCAGGCCACCTCGGTTTGTTTGAGTGGGTGGTGATGACCTTCGGTTTAAAAAACACCGGCGCTACATATCAACGAGCTATGAATTATATTTTCCACAAGTTTATCGGTGTCCTGGTGGAAATCTACATCGATGACGTCGTGATTAAGTCAAAAGGACATCAAGAACATCTGGCCGATTTGCGAAAGGTGTTGGAATGCACAAGGAAGCATGGATTGAAAATGAACCCAAACAAATGTGCCTTAGGTGTGTCGGCTGGAGAATTTCTAGGATTCATGGTCCATGAACACGGGATAGAGGTCAATCGGAAGATTATAGCCGCTATTAATAAAGTTGTGGCCCCGTAGAACAAAACTGAGCTGCAGTCCCTAATCAGCAAAGTCAACTTTATCAGAAGATTCATATCCATTTTTTTGGGCGTATTCAATCCTTCACCCCTTTGTGTGGGGAGAAGAACAGCAAAAAGCATTGGAAGACATCAAGCAATACCTGATTTCACCACCAGTGTTGGTCCCGCCGCAGGCTGGCAAGCTGTTCAGACTATACTTGTTGACCGATGAACAGGCTATCGGATTGTCGCTGGTACAGGAATTCGAGGGAAAGGAACGAGTAATTTATTATGTCAGCAGAAGGCTCTTGGACGCCGAAACTAGATATTCCCCAGTAGAACGGCTGTGCCTTTGTCTGTATTTCTCATGTACCAAACTCAGGCACTACCTGTTATCGGTAGAGTGCATAGTCGTTTGCAAAGACGACGTGGTAAAGTACATGCTGTCATTGCCAATTTTGAAAGGAAGGATTGGGAAGTGGATTCTAGCTCTGTCAGAATTTGACCTGAGGTACAAAATGGCCAAAGCTGTCAAGGGCCAAGTAATAGCCGATTTCGTGGCTCAGCATTATGGACCGGAAATCGCTGTTGTTGAGCCAGCTCCATGGACTCTGTACTTCGACGGTTCTTTGTGTGGGGCCGGATCAGGAATCAGCATCGTCCTCATATCGCCTCGGCGGCAAGTTATGATTTCTCTCTGCCGATAGAGGCGTCCGCTACCAATAACCAGGCAGAATACTAGGCTGTCCTAAAGGGTATCCAATTATTGAGAGAGGTCAAGGCTGATGCAGTGGAAATTTTTGGGGATTCCATGCTCATCGTCGATCAATTGACGGGGAAATCTGAATGTAAAGATGATGTCTTAAGGATTTATTACGAAGATTGCCTTTGGTTGTTAAAAGAATTCAAGTCTGCGGTTATTGAGCATATTCCCATAAATTAGAATGAAGAAGCCAACAAGCTTGCTCAACATGCTTCTGGGTATCGGCCGATTCAAGGTGCCATGACTCGGGAGCTTGCGGCTGACGATTGGTGAAAAGAGATCGCCGATTACTTAAAAGATCCGTCCAAGAAAGTGGATCGGCGAGTACGTTTTCAGGCCACGAAATATGTGTTACTTGAGGATGATTTGTTTTATCGGACAATTTATGAGGTTCTGCTCAAGTTCCTTGGAACGGAAGAAGCAAAGGTTATGATGGGAGAAATTCACGAAGGTGTGTGCGGGGCTCACCAATCGGCTCATGAAATGAAATGGATGATCACGAATAACGGTTATTATTGGCCGACGATACTCGAGGATTGCTTTAAATATTATAAATGATGTCAAGATTGTCAGAAATTCGGCAACGTGCAGCGTGCACCAGCCTCGGCTATGAACCCAATAATCAAGCCATGGCCGTTTAGGGGTTGGGGAATATACCTCATCGGACAGATTTATCCTCCATCAAGCAAGGGACACAAGTTCATATTAGTAGCCACTGACTACTTTACCAAGTGGGTGGAGGCAGTTCCCTTGAAGACTATGACATCGACCGCCATGGTCGATTTCGTGAGAGACCACATTGTTTATCGGTGCGGTATCCCTCAAACCATCACAACTGATGAAGGGACAATGTTCAGTTCGGGAGAGTTTGAAGAGTTCACCGCCGATATGGGGATTAAATTGTTGAATTCTTCTCCGCATTATGCTCAAGCTAATGGTCAGGCCGAATCATCTAATAAGGGGATAATCAAGTTAATCAAGAGAAAATAGAAGAGCAGCCCGAGAGGTGGCACGCATCCTTGAATGAATATTTATGGGCATAAAGGATGGCCTGTCATGGAGCTACTAAAATATCTCCTTATCAATTGGTGTACGGTCACGAGGCAGTATTGCCTTGGGAATTAAGGATGGGGTCCAGACGCACGTCACTTCAAGATTAGTTGATGGCCGATGATTATTCCCTCCTCATGAGAGGGGAACTCGACGATTTGGTGGGTCAGCGATTAAGGGCCCTGATCAGCATCGAAGAAAATAAGAAAAGGGTGGCCAGGTGGTACGACAAGAAGGTCAAGGTCAAGCAATTCTCCCAAGGAGATTTGGTATGGAAGTTGGTGCTGCCGATAGGGTCTAAAGATCCCAAATTTGGTAAATGGTCACCTACTTGGGAAGGGCCGTATAGAATCAGCCGATGCGCTCCGGGAAATGCGTACATACTAGAAACTATTGAAGGAGAGGAATTCACAAGAGCTTTAAATGGGAGGTATCTGAAGAGGTATTACCCTAGCATATGGGTGGATGCGTAACCGATGATATAACATGTCGAGACGCTGTGGCCGACTCCTATTGACTCGTGTTCAAATAGCCGATGCAAGGAGACATCACCTTGAGGACGGAATCTTTGACCAGTCCGGCCGATTTATTATTTGGTACAGCAATAGGATACATGGCTGACATGGTACAAGTCACCCTTAGACTAAAAGTAGCAATACATTCATTAATCACGCTTCAGCTGAGCTTTATTCTTGTTGATCTCTCTCTCGACCCGGCCTAGTTCTATTAGGAGGCGGATGCTCTTTTCCTCCAAATCCTCCATGGCGGCTTCAACAGCAACTTGACGAGGGATTTGATGGCTTCTGTCGAGAGGTGGTTGGGATGTTCCTGCCAAGATGTCCTCAAGTACGATCTGACGGGGTAGCTGGTGGCTCTTCTCGATTGGCGGCTGCCTGGAGCAGTTGGCTTCCATATGATCCAAGATCTTCTAGACATGAGCGGGGATATAATCCTTGAGTTCTTCGCGATGGGCTGCAATCAGATCTCTATTCAGCTGTGTTAGCGGTTCCTCAGAATGCATAATCTCGATGGCTCGTTCTAGGCCAGGGCTGAGGCGTTTTGGCTGAGAAGTGACAAACAATCACCCGTCGTCAGATTGATGAATGTTGGGTGGAAAAACGAAGGGAGATTTCGTACCTGATTGACGGAGGAAGAGGAAAACATCTCGACGCTTGGCCTAAGAGAATAGAAATAAGACAAGTTGAGGAAGGGAGGCTGGGCGAGATGTGAATGCTCTTAGAAGCGATACGGGGTCTCATACTTATAGAAGGAAAAGGATGAAGGGTAACGGTTGGTAAAACGCGTCCCATTAGAGTAAAGAATCATTAAATGAAAAGCTGCCACAGAGGACGGTCCAAGTTTGAATTCGTACGACAACGACTAAAGAACATTAAATGTTTATACAAAAGCATTCAGTGTTTTTTACAATTCATCCTAGGAGAGCATTAATGGCCGTGATCGCTTGCTGCCGAACTTGATCGGCCGAATCTAACATCCTTTGATCTTCGTCGGCTGATCCAGGGACTTCTGGTATATTGCGGTGAAGTCGGATAGCTTCATGGGCAAGGTTCTGCCTCTCCTGCTTTAGATTGGCGATAACAGATGGGAGGTCATGGAGCTTCTTCTCTTCAGCGGCTATGGCTTTGGTCACCTGCACCATTTCCTTGGTAAGCTCTGCCCTTCGCCGTTTAAGGCGGTCTATGGCACCGACAATGTCCGGGCGAGAATTTTCGAGAATGCCGATCCGCTGGTGCACTTCTTGAGCTCGTTGTTTGTAGGAGTCCTCCTCTTCACGTGCCTTTGCTAGTTTGGCACGATCAGTCATGTACCGTAAAGCTCTGAACACCAGGATTTGCATGGACTTGATATATGCGATGGGTGCTAGAGCTTCTGCTGCTTCTTCTGGAACTTGGCCTCTGATTTTGGTAAAGAGCTGCCGAATCGGCGAGGCATCTTCCACCAATCGGCTGATATCATCTTGGAGGATGATCCGTATACTTTGGAGCTTGGTGCGAACTTCATCGGGAAGTGAGCTCAGAGCATCCTGGCACGAGACGACCTCCTCGTCATCGGAGATTGCGATCGTGAAAGAGAAGAGGCTGTTGTTGGGAGTCCTGCTCCTGGAAATAATAAATAATAAAGAGACAGATTAGTCGACGGTAATAGAAAATCGGCCGATTTGGACGTCAAGTCTCTTACCTCTTTAAAATGGATTTCTTCTGCTTGTGCCGGTGGGAGTGCTACCCTCATTTCGGGAATCGGCACGGTTGGCTCGTCGGAGGCAGAAGATTCGACAATTATTGGCGTCGTGCTCGGGCCAGCCTCCTGGAAAGGTACAAGAAACGGATCTTTATAAGTATGAGGTAGATGATTAAGTTTGACGATAGATAATGACTGCTATACCTCTGCGAGTCGTCCGACCGATGGTTGTTGAAAGGGCACAATCGACGTACCCAGAGTAGCCTACATCAGAAATCAGTTAGATTTTGATTAAGGATTAAGAAATTTGAGTTAAATAAATATTCTCTACCTAAGTGGGAGGGATTGCTGGCGTCTCGGTCTCCGCCTAGAGTGTGGCCGATTGCTGTGGAGATTGCTCTGGGATGATTTGCGTAGCCTGGCTGGAAGAAGAAGTTAATACTGACAGAATACTTAGAAAAATGTGAGGCGTATGAAGTTACCTGAACGGCTTCTAGCAGTAATGACGCAGCTGCCGCTCCGGCTTGTGTAGCAGCCTGGGGGTCGACTTCTTCGATAGTTGGCGGAGTCGGTGCAGCTAAAGATTCAGCCGATGCCACCGCCGATTGATCGGCCGATTCTATACGGGCGCGCACCCGGCGGCTCGTTTTCTTTGAAGACGTTATCTTCAGCTTCTGTTTCAATCGGCCGGTGGTGATGTCTTCAATGGACGGGGCCTGAAAGCCGATAAGTGGAAATGATGTATATGGATGGAGATTTTCTATCGGCCTACCGCTTCAGCTGCGCGTTGGAGGAAGTTGACTTCCAGACTGTAAGGGAAAATGAAAGTTAGCGGTAATCTTGTAGCACAAAAGGAATGATATTGAAATCGGCTAAGAAGAGGGTAGTACTGCTGCATTTGGATCAATGTTGTAAGGATCCAGGTCGTTGTAGTATGTTGCGGGGGATACACAGAAGAGATGCTGCTTCCATTCTCCCCACCATAATTTGAATTGTTGAACAGCAAAAGGAGCCACCACCCAGTTGTTTAAATCAATGGTACTGGAGTCTGGGACCAAACTGCATAGCCGATTATAATCAAGACCTTTGGTGAGCTCGTCCCGAAACTTTGCACGGCCGGCAAAGTAAATCCGAATTGGCAATTGACCAAGGCCAAACTGCCGTGCTGCAACTGATGGATTATAAAACTCCTAAGTTGGAGAATCTTTCCTGGAAAAGAAGTTCGCTGGTAAGACCCCTGGTTTGATCAAGACATCTGTGAGCTCATTGTCGAAAGAGTTGGTCGTCGAGTCGAAGCAAAAGGGATGCTCAAAAAGTGGCTCAGCTCTTTGGTATGGGTACCAACTCATGGTTTCTTCACTAAAGCCGTCGTAGAAGCATCTCAAATACTCGGTTGTCTTGGTGGGAGTAAACTGGCTGCCAGGAAAAGCTGATGCTGCTTCACCAAAAGAGGTGCACCATCATCGTACTGTTGGGTTTTCCTCTGACTTGATATTAGGGAATGTTTTGGTCTCTATTTGCTGCCAGAAAACCTTACTCATGTATAAGTTGAGCCAGAGAGTAATGAACCACCAGGGGCCACCAAGATTACCAACCGGCTCTCTGGTTGACAGTTTGGCGGCGATCTGATGCATCATGTGGTAAGCCAATCCTATCAGGTGTTTTCCTAGAGGGATAGTGGATCCTCTTGCCAGGGCTTCAGCCAAAGCTTGTGTATTAAAGGAAGGGCCGACTGCTTTGTCGCAAAAGAAGTGCTTCTCTAACCACATTGTTAAGAAGGCTGTATATTCTCTATCTCCAAGCGGCCCAGTCTTCATGTTTTTATTAATATATCCTTTCCACCCGCCAATTCCTTTCGTCTCTAGCCGATAGGTCGGCTTGATCAGAAAATCAAAAGGTGTATCGAGGGAGGAGATGTCGAGGCCGGTCAGCATCAGAACGTCTGCAAGAGTTGGGGTTATGGGTCCGTGTCCAAAAAGAAATGCATTAAGCACGTTGGAACAAAAATAAGAAGCCACCATCACCAGAGGTTCATTCTTCTCCATCTGGGACAAGGATAGATTTATGCATTGGCCGATTTTCAGTTCATCCCAGAGAACTCTTTTGGAGTTGGACATTCTTTGAAACCATTCTTTCCGGCTGACAGTTTCATTCGGCCAAGATCTAAATGCGCCTGTCCACTGGTTCAAATCCATGGGCAACTGCTTAAAGGTAATCCTATGGGTTTGTAGATTGATTAGATCAGTGGGGTCTGGATTTCCCATAGGGCCTAGGCCGATGAGGTCGGGTGCATCAGAAATGCGAATGGTGATTTGCTGTCTGATCACCTAAGGAAGATGAAAAGAGAAAACTAAGAATAGATCTAAAAGATGCATGGGCAGTAAAAAGTAAAGGGTAAGGCTTCGGGTGTTTACCTCTGGAATGAAGCTCAAGGTCGCCGATGGAGCCGCCATTGAAGAGAATAAAGCGGGATGAAGACAAAAGAAAGATCACGGGAGAGATGCGATCGGGAGGAAAAGGGGTGCTGGGATGTGATGGAAGATGATTCGCCGGGGAAAGGAGAGTTACTGAGTTCGTGGAGAAGAAGCGGCGGAGAATGCTGGTATTTAAAGATGGTTCGAGAGAAGGGGTAAAGGCGAAATTTTTACCGCGCCGTCTACACGAATTTCGGAGGAGCGGTTGTCTCAGGCGCCCAGTTCGAAAAGATTGCAATAATCAGGTAGAAGACTGCAAAACTGAAAGGAGTTTTTGCCGCGTTTGTCTCGGAGAGAAAGTTAAAGAGAATTTTGAAGTAAAAGTTATGTTTTACTCCGAAACTGGGGGGCACGTGTTGACGCCGGATTTTGACACATGTTTTGAATCGGCGTCAAGGGAGGAAAAGATTGGCCAACGCGGCAGGCTAAAAGCTACAGTTGGGAATCGGCCGATTGGCGCTACAGTGTTTCGGTCGATTGGCGAACGGAGTTGATGAAGGTCGGCCGATTGGAAGTTGGAGTGGCTTGGCCAGTATGGGCCTAAAGTGGGCCGGAGAAGAAGATTAGTTAAAGGAGAAGGTTGGCCCGTGGAATACGATAACCAACTCCGATACGAGTTGGGTTTGTAAATATTTGTTATCATTTAAAATTGGAGATAGATCCTAGTCGGTTAGGAAATCAATTGTAACAGGCTATAAATAGCCGTCTCTAGAGATTTGTAAACACATCAATCAATACAACAAATCTACTTATTCCTCGCACTTTACTTTCAAGTCGGCGATTTCGCCAAAAACCTTTTCTTTTCACAAGTTCATATGGGTTGGCAGGACTGCATCGACACGATCTCCGGCTGATTTGTAAGTTCCGTTTATCGAGTAATATCTAAGCTTTAACTTCAGACGCATCGCTGTCATTTCGTTTAAATTTATTCACCTGTTATCAATAGGTTTTATCTATTGCTCTAGTTTTATCACCAGTTATCCAGCTTGAGATTCGAACTGCCGGCTTCATTACTGTTATTCTTATTTATTGCCAAATAGCTGATTAGATCTATTTCAAGTGTCATATTTGTACCATTGTTTAGTTTACTCTAGTAATTTCTTTACAATTGCTACATGATCATCGGCTGTTCTATAGCCGGTCATCCCCACAGCAAATCGGCCGATTCGCTGATACGCTTTTCGAGATAGATCGGAACTTTAGCCGATCGAAACCTATGAAATTTAATACGTTTCTTTCCTTGTCAATCAACAGGTCAGATTGACTGGCACGCCGCGCGAACCGCACCAGGACGATAACCCAAACAGGAGTTAAGCATATTCTCCCCGGTCGTGTGTCCGACGCTGAAGATTATCGGCCAATTTTTAGCACCAACAGGTTCAATAGCTGCAAAAACTGTAGGTAATGAGTTTGTGGGGGATTACATTGTTGGTAATTATCAAAACTGTTGGAAAAGATAGAAAATTATACAACTAATACTGTTGGGAACTTAGAAAATACACTAGTGATGCTAACACTGTTGGCCACTAGAAAAAAACTGTCAGGAAAGATGTCACTCTTGTAGTGATAAGCGTTACCTACATATATGACCGGTCCTTGATGAGTTGTTGTGTATGTGCGTGTACACTGTGACAAGCGATCTGTCCTAATCCACGTGCTCAATGTGGCAAGCGACGTTTATTTGTGGCCGTGTGTCCCTATCACAGATGTTTGTGTTATGGTGATAAATAACAACTTTATACTTGTTACTAACATGTGTGTTTTGAAGTAGATATATCATTGGTTATCTCATCACGAGTAAATTAGAATGTGGACCCCTAATTTGAATTACAATAACGGACATGGAGCTAATGCGACAAGGCTAACGACCTTTCTAGAACTAAGTGTCACAAGGAGATGAAGGGCACTTAGTGTAGTATAGGTTTTGTTAGTTTGTAGCTCATGGACCGTACTATTAAGAGAAATTTCGATGATAGTAGCTTGATCATGTGAAGCTAGCCATGAAAATGATGCACACTCAGTACTCTCTAGCACTTGGTAGCTTAAACAACTCATGCAAGAACTTAAGAAGCGAAGAAATCGATGAAAAACTCAAAGGAGATTGAATTGGATGAGTTATACAGATAAAGGGACCGCCGGATGATCCGACGCCCTATTTTTTAGTTGCATCTGATAAATTTTCTGGGACTGGAATTTCTGAAGGAAGACATCCTTTGTTCCGATACTACCATTGGATGAATTGGTACAGAGCATCGGACACAACATATTTTCAATTCCAGCTGACAGAAGGTTTTTGAGTTTTGGACCTTCAGCACTGGATGATCCGACGCCTTGTGGATGGCCGTCAGATGAATGCGTCGGAGGAACCATATTTTCAATTGAAGCTGACAGAAGGTTTTGGGCCAACCTCCCTTCAGCACCGGATGATCCGATGCTTAGCTCAAGACTGTTGGAGCAAATGCTGGATGAACTTTTCATTGTTACTTTTCTAACGTCTAGAATTTGGTCATGCGAGTGACCAGATGTTCCGATGCCCCGGGGATGGAGACCATCAGAACATTTGATGATGTGCTTTTTCTGCAGCACTTACCTAACGGCTAGCTGGTGTTCCCTAGCCTATTTATACCCTTCCCTGGGTCATTTAAGTTGCTCTTGACACCCTGAAGATTTCAAGAAGCCCATGAGAAAAATGAGAGTATGCTAGAGCAAAAAAAAAGTGATTTGTGATTTGCAAGATTAAGGACTTCTCTTAGTGTTTGAAAGTGATAAGTGAGCATCTAGTTCGTGGCGGAGCTTAGTGCTGGTCAACTGAATCATTGAGGCTTATTACTCTTGGTGTTTGACGTCATCACCTGGACAGTCTTGGTGATCCAGAGGTTCTTGGTGAGCTCTTGGAGATTGTGGGAGCCCCAAGAGGTTGATCTTGTAAACGGTTTGAAGTCCGCTGTTCCGAAGATGGAGAAGGGACATTCTTAGTGAGCACTCAAATCTTGGTGGTTCGAACATTCTTAGTGAGCACTCAAATCTTGGTGGTTCGAGGGGGAGCAAAACTCTTAGTGGGTGCTCCAACGTGGATTAGGGAGGAGCGTCAACTCCTCGATACCACGGGAAAAAAATTCGGTTGTCTTGTATCCTATCTCTTTACATTTGAGCACTTCCTTTGAGCATTTACTTCCTGCAATTTACTTGTTGTTTTGCTCTTGTTCAAGTTGTGCTTGTTTTGCTTATATCTTGCCTTAGGAAATGATGATCATGATAGTTGCTCTCCTTGCTAGGTTCCTTGTTTGCTAGTGTGTTTAGTTTCTAGGTTTGAACCTTGCAGATTAGTGTTGCACTAGAAATCTAGGTTAAGGTTCGCTTTTACTATTCTAGAAATTTGAAAAAGTCCCAATTCAACCCCCGGGCCACCGTTTCAAGATGCCAAGCTTCACCTTGAATATAGTCACTTTTCTCCGGCTTTGGAGGGACAGCAGGGTTGTCGTTGTAGTCGTTAGCACCAGGCGATGGCTCCAGTGGCGATGGAAAGACTTTTGATCCAACTTCAAGGAAGGAAGGCTATACGTTGTAAATGATGCTCTGGTTAATTCCTTAACGATCCCCGTCACAGGGGCGCCGGCCAATAAGAATCCAGCATTCGCCTACAATGATCCGCAGCACAACGCAATCAAAGCCGTCCGATCATGCAGGAACCGACCTAAATCCGCTGTGCCCTCTCGCGTAGGCGCCTATAAATAGCGCCCCTCCCTACGGCCAAATTGCACCACGGCAGACCAACGAGGCATCAAAGTGAAGGTTACACACACGATCTGTGAAAGCGAGGTAAATAGATCCATCTCCTTCATGTTTACCTTTTCTTCTTAGTGCTTCAATTTGTGCAGTACCAACAGATCAGGTGACCTATATTCTGTACATGCTGGCCATTTTGGCAGGTTTTAATTATAAGTGTACATGGTTAGGGTTTTGATGTTGTGAAATTATGGGTGTGATTATATTGCAAATCTTAATATGGTTAAGGTAGACAGTAATCCCCACTCTCGACTGGCTTTATTCATGATTTATTTCGTACAAGTTGATAACTTTCTTTACATGACTTTGTTTGGGGTTCTGTTGTCTCATAAGGGCGCCATTATGCACTGAACTCACTGTACTTCTTTTCATATGAAGCAACTCTATCCTTCTCCGTGTTAAAGCAAGCCCTTTTTCTTTGCATCCCTGTGATGAAATTGTAGCTTATTCTCCCCTCTGAAATCCTTTGTACCCATCCGATGTGGCAATGCCCTAGTCCTCATTAAGCACTTTTGTTTGTCTTTTATTTGCGCTGTAGTCATTATCTGCAAATGAGTAAGCCACATGCCCACATTTCAATTCATATTTTTCTTACATGTTCTCAAATTTTCCTATTACGCGATTTAGTTAGACAACATGTGCACATATCAATTAGATGCAGATTACTGGTTTACACAAGTATTTATTTTCTGTTTCTAAAAGAGTATTTCTATACTGATGATCATGATTTACCATTTTGTTTGTAAGATGGCTCGCACTAAGACGACAGCTCGGAATTCAACTGGAGGAAAAGCCCCTAGGAAGCAACTAGTTGCAAGGATGTTTGTATGTGCATGTAAATTTTGCATGTTACTTATCCTTTAAATCTTTAATAATGCATTTGCATGTTAACAATTGTTTTCTATTATGGTTTTGCGACGATAGGCTGCTGCCCGTAAGACAGCACCGGTAACCGGAGGGGTTAAGAAGCCTCGCCGTTACCGCCCTGGTACTGTAGCTCTTCGGTATGTGCAGCTTTCTATGATTGTATTTCATGCAAATAACTGTGTATGAATTTCATCTCATCTTTATATTTAATTTCCTGTTATTTTCAATTGATCCATTTTCCTCTCTAATGTTCCAGTGAAATTCGCAAGTACCAAAAGGGCACTGAGCTGCTCATTAGGAAGATGCCCTTCCAGAGGCTGGTGAGGGAGATTGCCCAGCTTCACAAAGTATATACCGTTGCTTTAATCACTACATGTTTTTCTTGTTATCTGAAACATTTGTAGGATGTAAATACTAATAACAACTTTTTTTTCGCATTGTTCTTATATTCTATCACTTCATGACTATTCTTGCAGAGTGATTTGCGTTTCCAGAGCCATGCAGTGCTTGCTTTGCAAGAGGCGGCAGAAGCATATCTTGTGGGTCTCTTTGAGGACACCAACCTATGTGCCATCCATGCCAAGCGCGTGACGATCATGCCGAAAGATGTTCATCTGGCTACAAGGATCCGTGGTGAAAGACCATGACTGTATTGAGAAGGGAGCTACCGGCCACAACCTGCTGCATAATTTCCAAACTGCTGCCTTTATGTCAAGAACTGTTACCTTATTAGTTTGTGCCAAACACTACAACTATCTGTCAAATAATTAGTTGATGTTGGTGGAAGGTACCTTCCTAGGCTTTCTTTTGCTGAATCTGTCTAATAATTAAGTTCTACATGACTGCAATGATATCAATTACGATTTTCTGATTGTTTTCCTGGCTGTTTAGCTTTTTTATTATGTGGAAGCTGTGTGATACAATGCAAGAAACAATGTGACCTTTCCAATAATCTTGTATCAATGATCAGCTTTTTATTCAGTCCCCACAAAGTATTTTTTAGAACGAAAAAAGCTAAAAGTTTTTAATGCGTCAAAATAAGATAACTGTTCTATCTGCTGATAAGGAATATACATCAGCGCATCTGCACACGATTTAGGCAAACCTTTGCATTAACCTTAGTGAACTTCATGGTTCATGGTGATATTCTGGCACACAGTTAGATTAAGGGAAACCACCAATCAATGTTGAAATGTACAACGTACTACCTCCATTTTTTGTTATTTGACGCCGGTGGTTTCTGGAATATTTAACACTAATAGTTGTCTGAAACAACATATAAACAAACATAGAGTAGTAATTTTTTTGGGAAAAATATATGAAATAGATGACCGGACTTCAGTTCTTCAGACAGTTTATTCTTCAGATTGTTTTGTGCAGGCATCAGCAGTTTATTTTTGTATACTCTGTGCAAACTGTGATGCCCACACCTGATACCTGCAGGTTTCTCTTACCTGAACCAAATAATACCAAAAATATTTGACTTGAAAAAGTTTTCTTGCAAATTTGGTCAGTGGCTACTAACACAAAAGAGGCATATATGGGCAGAGTCTAAAGCAATAAAATAAAAGTGATAATGAGTGAGAATGCATATCAAGGACTCAGTGGTGAACACGTATTTGTGCAGCACAACCACTGACTTTAAATTTTTAATAATAAAGCAAGACTGCTATATATATATATGCGTTTGAATAAAAAAACATGGAAATGAATACATATAATTGATATTTTTCTAATATTTCTTCCAGTGCTTCAAATGAGCTTCAAACTACAGAACATGACTACCAAGTTAGAAGTAAGATGCTGACGACTACATACGAGACAGTATAATCAGTTCCTGCAGAACAGACCTATGTATCAATTCCGTATAGCTAGGTTTATTACGGAGTTGGTGTTATTTCTGAAGTTTCAACAATAGCTAAACTACTCCCTCCGTTTCAAAATGTAGGTTGTTTTGGCTTTTTTAGGTACATAGATTTTGCTATATATCTGGACATAATCCTATATTTTGGTGCATAGTAAAATCTATATATCTACAAGAAAAATCAAACGACCTACATTTCGAGAAGGAGGGAGTAGAATGCATGGCCTTCTCAATTTAAAAAAAAACACTGTAAATCAAAACACAAAAGTTTCTGCAGATTTTGGTATGTTGATATTTTGTTCCTTCGGTGAATTCTTGGCGAGCTAGCTAGGGAGCTACAGTGTTTTACATCCTAAATATGAAGTCAAATTTTCAAGCTTGAACTGTAAAATCAGGACAACAATAAGTGCCATCCAAGTGCTGAAACCAGACAAATTTGATTGCATCATAATCAAATCCAATAATAATAATGATCTCAATTACATGTCATATAAGATCAATTCATAACACCAAATGCCAATAAAACAATGTGCACGTTCTGTCACGTACAGTAAATAACAAAATTAACTATGATCAATGCTAATTATTTGAATCAATAGTTCAATGCTCACACATCTGAATTACATATGGATCAAACAAAATTAATCGATGACACAAAGCAGACCATATAGACGTTCACACATCTGAACAGCAATCCAGCCATAAGGTATTTACATTCTACATTTTCTTCATAGTGCAGAATTCGAGGGACTTCAGCATCTTTATAATAAGCTTTAGGATTCAATCCTTCGCCCCCTCCATACAAGCATGACTTGAGTGCATCCTTTCAGTTTCTTGTTTGGCATTGTTATCGTGCCAGAAGCGTGGCCTATGTGGACTTGCTACTGTTTCCAAATCAATTACCACGTGTGACACCATATTCTTACGTCCGATCATCAGGCTACAAAATTAATTAAGATAGTTACTGTTAGAAGACTAAAGTTCGGCAAAAGAAGAGTCTACTATGCATTTGGTTTCCAAAAAGAAAAAAGAGACGGTACTACTCCTCCATGCACATATAATAAGTATATATAGCTTTGAATAATACTCAGCGGGAAGAGAGCGGACAAGCAGCAGAGGCGAAGTGTGTGGAGCGAGGAGCACTGGCGAGCAACGCTGGCGAGGGCGGATGCAAGCCGACCGACGAATGCCCAAACGGCAATACCTTGGTACGATTGAACCATGCATGTACAATACAAGCCCCCTGAATTTAGATTAATACTCTATGTCCTGTTTGCAACGGGTTGTATTGATCCGTATCAGAATCTAGCCTATTAAAATGGGGGTGAGCTTCTTATATGACGTTATGACTAACTAGATTGTCCTAAACATCCTGTATTTATATTATTTATAGACGTCCTGTATTTATATTATTTATTGACTAACTAAATTTGGACCAACAATATATCTATATATATATGTTGTCTCAAATATGCATAAGTTATGTATCAGCATCGCTCCGTCCATAAAAAATAAGTGTATTTCTGACTAGATGTCTGTAGTCATAAATGGACTTACTTTTATACGGATCGGAGGGAGTATAAGACTGCTACTTTGCATGATACATCTACTAGTATCAACCTTATACTGTAAATAACATCTATAGACTTTTTAACTTTCGTGGTCAAACTAAAAAGTTATGACTTAAGACAACCTTAGAACAATCTATACTTAAAATCGAAGGGAGTATAGTTTATAAACGTAAGGGACGTTTCTTTCTGCATTTTGTCCACTTCTGTTGGAGCGCGGTATATATAGCCCTTGATCTTTTATACAAATATTTTGTACTCATGACATGCATGGGAGTTGCCCAAACCATTCCAAAGCGAGCACGCAGTCCAGCCGTAGGTAAACATGCTCATAGGACTTTAAAAGTAACATGATTATATATTGTTTACCTTTTGTAGCCTGCTATGTCGCTGAATCCCAAAGCAATCAATGGGTCATTAACTGCTGGAATAATGTACTCCACCCTATAAAAGAAGGAAACCGACTCCATTGAACACAATGTACTAAGGAAAAGATGCATTAAACAGGAATTTTGTGAAGAGCAAAATTAAGTCAAATACCATTGATCCAGCATTGTTATGTTTAATTCAAAAATGATTAAAGAGTTTCACAGGCCAATAGTTACAGGGACCTTTTGGAATGCATAAGAAAATAGAGATTCGGTAGGATCAGAAAGCGCAAGAAGTTGTATTCTACTGTGAAGAAAATAGGAGGATTTGGTTGTTTAGATGGAACATAGGAAAAAATAAGAATTGGGAAGAAGAGAAAGATTTAATAGAGATTGGACGTCATTTTAAATTTCCGATAAAATTCCTATGTATATATTTAGGTATCCTATAGGTTTCTAGGTAGGATAAATTCAAAGGATGCCATAGATTTGAAATTTGACCTAAAAAATCGAACTCAAAGGATTCATCTTAAAATCCCTTGATCCAAAAGGTGAAAGCAAGTGTACAAGAGACGCAAACTTATGTGTCAAAAACTGGACTGCAGCAAGATGCGGGTAGTAATAAATAAACAAATAGTATGAAGCATTACCTGAACGTATTGAGGTTAATGATACGAGTAACCCCCTTTTCCTCGCCCGTAACTATGATTGGAAGCGTCGGGTGACAAGCCACTTGTGTGTGGAAGCCATTACATATAATATCGTGAACCCGTCTCTGTTTCTCCATATCCCAAATCTGACGCAAACCAAAGAGAAGAATAATACTATATATATATATATATATATCCATTTCGAAAATAGGTTTTCCTTTTAGATTGCGTGAACTCCAACTTCCAAAAGTTTGGTCATTTGTATACACAAATTTATTTAGATTCGACAAATGCCAATGATATATAGAAGCAGATTTATTATGAACAACAACCCTCATAAAAGGTACTGACGTTAAAATATCTGAATAGGAGACCATATCTATGCCCTTGTTAGAGGATGAGTTATAGCACACTAGAATTAGGATATTGTAGTCTGAGTATATCATCTTAACATATGTAATTCAGAATGTACTTTGTAATTATATAGGACTTATATGACCCTGAACTATATAATAAAAGTCCAGGAAACCCTAGAGGTTAAGGTGTTCCCGTATGTTATATGGTGACTCATCAAATCCTACTTGGGGGCAAGGACTCAAAAGGGTGTGCTATTACAACCACTAGTAGAGAATTGGGCTTTAGTCCCGGTTGGTAGGGTACAAATATCCCGAAAATCCATCCGGGATAAACCAACCGGGACAAAAGGGGGGTCTTTTATCCCGGGTCACTCAACCGGGACAAAAAACGGGTCACCATGGCTAGCGCTGCAAAAAAAAAAATCCCGAGCTCCCAGGTTGGTGTTACCAACCGGGATAAAAGGGGGGGGGGTCTTTTATCCCGGTTGGTGTTTCAAACCGGGATAAAAGGCCTCTCAGAGTCTTTTTTTCCCACTAGTCTTTGCAACCGGGATAAAAGGTCCCGGTTGGTGAGCCCCCCACCAGTGACCGAGTTTTAGTCCCGGTTGGTGAACCTTTTGTCCCGGGCCAACTTTAAACCGGGACAAAAGGGGGCGCATGGAAAGCCAATTCTCTACTAGTGAACTTATAGCTCTACCAGGACTTAGCGATGGATCCTACTAGAAGCATGACTCATAATTTTATGTTTGGTGGGTTTGGAGGGGACTATGTAAACAAGAAGGTGGGGGCTCTAGGAAATCAATCAATCCAAGGGCAAACAAAACTAACACAAAGTTCTCATCTAAGACTTGTAAAGATAATTAGAAATGCTCAAGAGAGATAGGCTAGATACTTCTACATCAATAGATTCTTGTACATGATAAGAATCATAGGGTCCTAGAGGGTTAAGTATAGGGTTGTTGGAGAGCGACAATCACTTGGACACTTGTGGAGTCGTGCTTAAAGAATTTGCGATCGGTTTTACTAAAATCCTATATTCTCTTGTTGTGGTTGCTCCAACGCTATCATCTAGGAATTTCTACAAGATTCATCTGCATTGTTCTTGATAAGGGGCCAGCTCATGTCGTACTTACAAGACCTTTCAAGATTAAAGGGCTCCTGCGCATAATTAGGGTAATAAATTGTAACAAGTGGTGTTAGAGCCAAGTTGGTGGTTTTATAAGAAGGTCAATAATGCTAGGCAGCACGAAATCAAGATAATGTTAGGGATGTGGGATCAAGTAGGGAAATTTGATGGCAAAGGAATTTTAAGTGTGTGGCAGTACATTGTGATGTCCAGCAAAGGTTGAGATTGATACTCTTGAGGGGAGCAAACTAGACAAGATAACTAACAAAGAATAGAAGGTGGTGGACCAAAACGTTGCTAGTACAAATTATAAAAGAGCCTTGATGAACTGTATATGGTAAAGTCACTAACATATCGGTGGGTACTGTCGTACATACATCTATGGACCTACCGGAAAGTTTGGATAGTTCCAAATATGGGGCTGGACACCGAGACGCATCTGATATGAAGACAATGGCACATGACGGCGTAGTCTACATGGAAAGGCAGGAGCTAGTCGAGGATTAGGAAAGTACTCATTGTAATAGAGTAGGGTTCCTCTAGTCGTATCCGACTAGTTCTCTAGTAACCAACTGACCTGTAACCCTACTCCCGACTATATAAGGCGAGGCAGGGACCTCCCTCCAAAGCAATTCAATCCAACTATCACCCAGGACGTAGGATATTAAGCAATCTAGTGGTCCAAACCTATCTAGATCGTGTGTTTGCATTTACCATTGAGTTTCTGATCTCGACGAGCCCCATTAACCCAAACACTACCTTGGGCACCACCCTTGTAGGTTGCCGAGTCTAAACACCGACACATAGCGTATATGATGCTTAGGTGCCAAGATAGTCATTACATATGGGCGACCTACAACTTACAGTGAGTCTAAATTCCGACCATTTATTATAATATATACACTTGCTCCTTCGTACCTGAAAAAATCTTATATAATATTTTTGCAGGGGTCACTAGATTGCTTTTATGATACAGGCAAAGAATGGAGTTGTGACCGTATTTGATTCATTGGATTATGACTAGTGCACCTACAAAGAATTCATATTCATCCTACAAAAGTTAGTGAATTCCTTGTTGTGTACACTTACATTGTGCAAATTGTACATTTACAGAGGCAGGCAAACAACTATTTGTAGGAAAGCTAGGAGCGGGTGGCGCGCCCGCCCCTTCAAATACTATTTCAACCGCATCTGGAAACTGTTTTTGTAGTAGTGATAGGGAGCACGCGGCACCTGCCTGTTGCCTCCTTCCACCCGGCGCAACCTGAGGAAAGATGATGCGAGAAGCCGAGTAGGAAGCAACCATAGGCGAGTTCGCGAGGGCTCCCCGCTCCGTCAGCCGCGGGTGGCCAGCACACCAGGGAGTGGCTGTGGCGGCGGCACCAGCCGGGCTGTCGCGAGATGCCTCACTCCCGCTACGACTGATAGGGGACGCTAGAGTATGGGTCGTAATAAACTAGAAATGGAATGTTGTGTAGTCCGAGTATATATAGGTCACCTTAGCTTATGTAATTCAGACTCGACTTTGTAATAATTATCTAGGACTCATATAAACCTGGACTATATAATGAAAGCTCAAGTGATGTTAGTGGTTAAGCCGTTCAAGTATTTTCCACGTTCCTAAATGAAAAATAAAACAGATTGGGAGATAGTAATAGTCCGTGCAGAGAGTAGTTGTAACCATATCAACAATGGAGGGGGAAAAAATGGTGAATCCATACCTCTGTATATCCCTGGTCCACAACGGCAACCAAATACTGGCCATCTTTGACTGGTGCACTCCAATCAATAGCTCTGAATCCGCCATACAAGTCAGTTTCAGGATTGGTGGAATCAATCCTCCAGATCTATAAATTTCAGACACGAGTTATCCAGCTTGGAATTGCTATTAGCGACGATAATATAAAGCGGTAAAAGAGAGCCCAACCTTAACGTTTCCAGGGCGGCCACAGTCGTACGACGCACGAGAACAACTAGCAAAACTGTCGGCATTGTCATTCGGGTTAAAGACCACTTGCGTAGCAGGATTCAAGTGCCCTTGGAATTCTCGAGTGCACGTCCAGGCATTATCCCAGTTCCATAGCTTGATCAGGAGGTCATCAGATGAAGTCAACACATAAGGATGACTTGGGTGAACCGCAATTGATATCACTCGATCACTGTGAGCAGTGAATGTATGGAGTAATTTCAACTCTGTTGTGTACACGTTAACTTTCCCAGTTTTATCCCCTGATAGAACCCATTGCATTCTTGCGATGAACTTAACCACAAAATCCATAGCATCCTTGAAACCGCGAGCGTGCTCCGTAGCATGATTCTGCCGCTAAAGCAAAGCAAGCTTAATGGGTTAAATGTGCGCAAAAGTGTATTCGTTTTATTCTTTAAAAATAGTAGTAGTATAACGATTGGTCATTTAAAAGAATGAACAAAGAAGGTGCAATAAAACATTGATAAATTTATTAAATCCCCCTACATGATCTTCAAGTACCTGAGGGTTCTATAATATAATTTAAACACAGGTGCAAACGATTTGGTGGTATCAATTCACCGACCAATACTCCCCAACAAATTAAAGACTGCCGAAAGTATAGGGTCATTACTAGAAAACTCAGCATTCGTCCTGAAGCTTAATCCGGGTTGATTTTGACCCGGTACTAATGTGAGCATTAGTACCGGGTCTAACGGGTAGTTCCCCAGGAGCCCCCCTAAGCCACAATACTAGGTGGAGGCTCCAACCGGTACTAATGTGCAATATTTTAGTACCGGTTGAAGCCTCCAACCGGTACTAACTTCCCTCCTATAAACCAGGCATCTTCTTCCTCCTGCCCAAGCCATTTCCTCCAGCTCGAGCTTCATCCATTCATGGTGAAATAGGGGAGGTGTTGCCGGATTTTTAACCATTTTGTGGGGATTTGTGTTCTAAACATTAGAAACTTCATTTTTCCTTGATACATGGTTAGTATACTAAGTTTTATACTTTAGAGCTAGAGTAATTTGTGATTTTTAGAATAAGGGACAATGGAGAAATTTTTCATTTATATGCATGTGTTAGAATAATAGTATACTAGTATACGTAAATGAAACAAATACGAAATACTAATATAGAATAAAGAAACATAAAAGAAAATGAGAAAAGAAACATGAAAGAAAAATGAATTTAGTATTAGCTGGGGAGACTAATCGGTACTAAATTAGTACCGATTATTTGAACCGGTAGGACCCCTTTAGTACCGACTTAGCAATACCAGTTGCACAACCGATACTAAAGGAGGGTTTGGACCCGATACTGAAGGCGCTTTCCCCAGCAGTGGGTGGACTTCGATTTAGAAAATGTTTGTTACCTTCTTAATTCTCCAAATGCAAACAAAGTTCTGATGGCCCGTCAAAACCCTAGGTTATGTAACAAAAAAAGAAGAAGAAGAGAGTTTATATTTTTTTTGCAGGTAAATAAGAGCGTTTATATTGAGGGATAATATAACTCAGCAACCATTCTGCACTAATTTAAGAAAGTCAAAATATTTACTCACAGTGGCGTTGTAGGATGCACGTCCATGGATGTAATTTCCCCGAAATATTTTGTCAGTAAGGCCTGAAGATTTAACAATTACACATGGATATGTAAAATGATGTAATAGCAAAAAAAATCACAAGCAGAATTAAATATCTTTTTATATGTGGTGCTCACATGTTCATATCTATGATAATTCTTGTCCGGGGCACTATTGTTGTCAACAAATAAGCAGGCTCGGTGCGCCTTGCCTCCCTTGTCTCTGGCTGCGTTGAACACTTGTTCATGAAAGTCCCCTGGATAGCGAATAACTCCTGATGAGAGATGGCTCATGTCGGCTCTAGTTACCATCAGGATTTGAAATGACTCCGTAATTGTCGGCTCAGATACTTCGTTCCACAAGACCCAACGGACAGCATATGTGGATTGTGGCGGCACAAAGCCAGCCTGATAGCCACCCTCATATCCGTAGTACCTGGCATTGGCAGAAGGCACCATCCAAAACTCAACTGTATCCTCCGTCGTATTGGTTAGGTGTATTGTGCGCGTACAGTACTTCTCTGGTTTGGGCGGGTATCCGACCTCGAACGGGTAGATGTCTAACAGCTCAGTCATAATGGACTCATCAGGGCATGTCTGAAATAGGAGCACGCAATATTGTTATTTAACATATATCTGTGAGAGAATAATGCAATAATATGGTTTAATTCTGGCCACTCGACCCGCCTGGATATATAGTTTCTTTAAAAGAACCAGTGAAAAATTACAAAAACGCTGCGCAACCTTTGATTGAATAAACTCATTGATAGATGCCACTTGTTTTATTTGGATATATAAACTTGTTCCTTTTTGTTGAATGGGTTAGTGAGACAAACTTTGTGCTTGTTCCGTTCTTAAATATACGACGTTTTGGAGTTCTAATTTACTTGTCCTAAATGTCATATACGTAAGAATAGAGATGGTATAAGAATATAGGGTGCATATTAGAAGCTCAAAGGTTTTCATATGCAAAAAGTGCCGATCTGAAAACAAAAAGAAAAATCAATTTCAAAGCTGCCAACATTTTAATGTACAAAACACGAATCCAGGAAATTTATGCGTAATTTTTTCCTAAAATATTTTATGAGAATCCGACATGATTTTTCATATTTTGCAGCTTAAATAAAGTTGCTTTTTTTTGAAGAAATTGCAACATCATCCAAGATAGAGCTTTTTTTAGTACCTTAGTGGGCACTTAGTACAACGCGCGGCAAGCGTTGTTAGGCTTCTTTCAAACTTTGATAGTGGTCACTAGTATAAATTAATTGGAACCATAGATCCGAAGGGATATTTGAGGAACTAAAATGTTATTTGACAAATTTTCTGAGTATGCCATCAATTATATTTTTGGCCTTTTTGCCTCATGCACTCGCCCCCCGCCGTTCCATAGGGCAGCCGGCACCACCTTCAACACATACATACCTAGTTTGCTAGTCAGGCAAGCTATGGTGGCGGCACTAGATGCTGATGCCTGATGAACCTTAATACATAGGAGCACGACTCCAAGAGCGCTGTTCTCAAAAGGCATTAAAAAGAGAGACTCACCTGTGTGGTTCCATGGCTTGTTCCCTCGTTTGCATCCAACTGCAGCTTATGATCAAACTCATATAGTTGGAGGGGTTGTGATTGGGGTGGTTCCACAAAAATAACTTCCAACTCGATATCGTGCACACTAAGGTGCCTCTTGAACATGTCCACAGTGATATCGTTACTATGGAAGCCCTTTTCCACAACGGTGCTCCGCACGATGACCATTTCCTTACCCTGCTTCTCCGATACTGCCGGCTCCCCCGCTTGTAGTTGCAAGTGTAGGACGATTCCCCACGTTGATTGGGGTGGAATGACTCCTTTGTTACCTAGGATGGAGCAGGAGGATGCAACCCCGCCGAAATCCAGAAACATAAAAGCAAAATGATCATCTGTGCTCTTGTTGGTCAGATGTAGTGAGAAAGGCATGGTATTGTTTGCCGCCAAGGGCCAGACGAGTTTGCGGGGGTGGACATGAAGAGGCTCCCTTATTGGGTTTATTATCTGGGGGTCCTGCAAAAAATGTGTACATCCTGAATTATCAGCCTTGACTGAACTACAAAAACAAAATGCTTTGCTGAGGAAACAATTTTTATGGTAAAATTTAATATCTCCACAACCGTAAAATATATTGTTCCTAGAGTCACAAAAATATGATCGGGAAAATAAACCTTAACACTAAAATTATGGTGTGGTAATTCTACAGGCCATGCGTTAGTTAAAAAGTCTATAACATAAAAAATAACAATATTTATCGTTGTATGCACGTAGTTACGTGGATGCATGAGTATCTCTAAAAGATGAAATGCGGGTTATTCCTTGGGCAGGTAGTGGGTTCACGTCACTTGGAAATGTTGAATTATAGTAGACTAAAAATGTTTATTTTTGAAAAATCACAATATGTACTCATGATCTTATTATGTTGGACTAATTCTCAACAATAATGTGGTTAAAATGGATTAAAAAAGAGTTCAGGTTTGACAGAAAAATGTATAAAGTTCCAAATCAAAAAGCCATTTATAACCTCACATCTGACCCGGCCAATATACTGCTTGGGTCCGCGCATGGCATTTTGTTTTTGTCACTGTTTTGAACCACAGCCAGTAATAGCAGCTCCAATGCAATTCAATATCGAACCATGGCCGAACTTTACACATTGTGGATGTCAACTGCTAGTTGTCATAGGCATCAATTGACCTCCAAACACTTCGAGGCAAGGGAATAAAAAAATAAACTCAACCACTCTGATCGTTACACATGGCGAGGGTGCTGAGGTCGTTATGTCGAGACGAGTTGCCCATCACACGCGGGTAGAATCTTTCCTAATTCTACCACGGGCCAATTGTATATTTGGCGGGGGTATTACGTACTCCCTCCGTTCCAAATTATAGGTCGTTTTGGCTTTTTAAGTTTCATAGATATTATTATACATCTAGACATACACTATATCTAGATGCATAATAATATCTATGAACCTAGAAAAACAAAAATAACCTACAATTTAGAACGGATGGAGTATATATGAATATCCAGATACGTCTGGCAACCCGAATCTCATTGCACAGCAATCAGTAAAACTATCAAGATTAAAGCAATCATTAAAACAATCAATAATCTCATTGCCTGAAATATGCACCACCTAGGGAGGTCCCTATGCAAGGTCCATGAGGGAAGAAAAATGGTCGTACCTGGTCTATTGAAGTTCCATTCACTCGAATCACCATTTCAATCTCGGATTCTATCTCATCCAGCTTACAAAGTAACTCGTTAATATTAGGTCTTTTATGTTGGTCATCATCCCCACAACTTTTAGCTAATTCGTCAACACGTTTTATCATATGTTGCCAGTGTTCATGTGATATACTTGACTGCAAAGACAAAGCACACAGTAATAAAGATGACCGCAAGCATATTTACAGGTAGTCTACATCTAGTGATTTATTCCACTGTGAAGATAAAGATCATAATAATGAATATAGTAGTATTATACTACCTCTGTTCGAAAAAGATTGCACCTTTAGGTGGACCAAGTCTATGGAGAAGAATATCAACATTTGTAACACCAAATATTATGAAATATATTTCATGATGAATGAAAATTTGGTATCATAAGTGTTGATTGTTTTTTATAAACTTGGTTAAATGGACTTAGAACAAAACCAGAAGTGCAATCCTTTTTGGGATGGAGACACAGTATATTGCAAAACAACAGGAAGGATGCAAGTTTAACATATTTTGCTAACAATATTAGTAATAGAAAGACAATTTTAAGAATATTCATCTGCGTAAAGGAAGCATGAGAATTGTAATATTTGGCACATAAAATGGGAAGACATGATTATGTCTATTATCCTTACATAGTTAGCGCCAGGCATGCTACATCCAGTTGATAGTTTTGATATTATGACACCCAGACTGTATATATCTGACTTGTACGATACGTCTCCACAATTTATAATTTCTGGTGCAATATATCCCCTGCAGGCAATATGGTAGGTTGAAGCATCTTGGCACATTGCATGTTTTTAAGATTTGTTTTCAAGACAAATGCATTGAATTCTGAACAGGTAGTGCTTACAATGTTCCACAAATGTTCTTAGTTTGAATTCTACTCTGTTTTTCATCAAAGCACCTTGACAGACCAAAGTCTGTAATTTTAGGCTCCATGTCAATGTCCAGCAGCACATTTTCAGGTTTAAGATCCAAATGATTAATACGGTTTTCGTGAAGATATTGCAAACCCTGACAGATGCCTTTAATTATTCGATAGCGTGTAGTCCAATCCATCGCATGAAAATTCTCTATAAAAGTGAACAGAAGAGAATTAAAATGACATCGATAGTGAAGATGAGCCTTGACATAAAAGGTAATTTTAAATACATTTCTACTTAAATTTACCCATATCAAACATAAACAATACTAGATAATTTGATAACTTAAATGTTTTACTAGCAAACCATACACAATAGCAGTCCTAAGTGAACATTAATTTGAATTCAAATGTACAACTGAACGACGGAAGAGGAGATTTGAAATCAAAAAAAGAATTAAAACGGTTTTGTCAGTATTGGGCGTGCGAAGAATGGGACCATCACAAAGCAGTTCTAAGTATTCACAAAGCGAGACTCAATAGCAGAATATAACACAAGAGAGTGATGCAAAAAAAAGTTACTGTAGCTGGAGTGGGCGTGACTTGGAAGAACAAAACAAAATACATGGGGAAAATGCTAGTTTGATAGAGCTCCTCTTGCTTTTGCCTCTGTGGGAAGTTATTCTCTAACAAAAGTAATTGTGTATATAAATGGTCGCTATAATTATATATACTATCCATGTGGTTGGAAAAAAATAGTTTTACCCCTCTTAAGTTATGATCCCACCTGTCAGTGCTCCGATCCTCTCAATCTCTCCTACCGGTAACCTCTCTTCTCCTCTCCTCCACTCGTCCAGCCACCTCAGACCAATCCGATGGCGGCTGGAGCAAGCAGGGCCAACCGCTCGATCTCTATGTGGATTTAAAGGAGCACCGACAGGTGGGACCTCACTCGGGCGAGGTAAAAATTTTCTTTTCAGCCCACACCTAACACCGTATGGATAGAAATATGGACAGAACAGCAGTGAGAGGATAATCTTAAAATCAATAGCACTGAAGGAATTCATAAAATTATATGGCACTGCAGTAAGGGTCATATAAATTTTGATGGCACTAAGGGAATTGACTTATAAAAGAACACATAACAGTGCACAGATGATTAGGAAAAAAAAACATGGGCACCGGCGATGAAGAGGGAGGAGAGGAACCAAGTGGCAAGGATGACCAAGTACTGTATCAGTGGAGATGCGGCAGGGGAAATGGAGTGATTTCGAGGGCGAGGAGATGGAATTGGTGCATTATATATGTTGATATTTGATCTTTTAGTTTTTACCATTGATGAAAGTTGTTCACAAGCAGGAGCAGGACTGGTAAAACAAGTGCAAAGGCGCCGACATATGCATTTGTGACTAATTTAATGACAAGTTAATTCGCCTTAGGGCGTGTTTAGATCCTTAAGCTAAAGTTTAGTCCTTGTCACATCGAATGTTCGGATGCTAATTAGGAGGACTAAATATGAGCTAATTATAAAACTAATTGCAGAAGTCCTGGACTAATTCGTGAGATGAATCTATTAAGCCTAATCAATCCATCATTAGCAAATGGTTACTGTATCACCACATTGTCAAATCATAAATTAATTAGGCTTAATAAATTCATCTCGCGAATTAGCATCCATATGTGCAATTACTTTTATAATTAGCCTATATTTAATACTTCTAATTAGTATCCATGCGACAAGGGCTAAAGTTTAGCCCTTAGGAATCAAACACCTAGGAAACAAACACCCCAACTGACGCGTACATTTTCTATGTATGATGACCGAGATGAACCAGCACTTTTTGTTCAATCTAAAAAAAAGCACTTCTTGTTCAATGATCCAAGCGCAAACCAAAAAGCAAAACAAAACAAAAGTTTGCAACCTTTATACCTTCGTTAATAAAATGGTCATCAAGGCTTCCATTAGGTGCATACTTGAAGCAGAGAAACCGTTGCCGTAGTGATTCTACCAAAACATGTTTTCCTTCAGGGAGCTCCATTATTTCGTTAGCTGTATCTGCGCAATAACCTAGAAATTGAACTATATTTTTGTGCTTTGCCATTTTCAAGCATCGAACCTCCTTAACAAATTGTTCATCGTCAAAACTAGGCGATGTCGAATTAAGCTTCTTGATAGCAACCTTCATTGGAGAATCAGCATACCAAAGAGTTCCCTGCAGTTCAGCTTACCATATTACTCTGTTTATCATTGGCTTGAGCGTGTCTCTCCATGGGCAACTATATGAAAAACTGATAGTATATATAAATGGGTTACTTAAGAGCAAATCGTACCATGTAGACCACCCCAAATCCACCACGACCAATCACACAGTCTTCATCAGAGAAACCTCCTACAAGGTAATCTATAGTTGCATATGATAGTTTGATTGGCTCCCCACTTGTATCAGTCAATATCTTCCGCAGGGCGTCAACTTCTTTTTGGACTTCCATTTCTACAATCCAAAAATTCTGAGGGATGAGACAGCTACAATTCAATGGAGACTGTTTGACATATACATTTTTAACAAACGAAATACATTGCAAGGAGGATCAGTTTATTACAGCGTTAGTGGTATACTCCTGGGAAAACAGATTCTCCTAGGAGCGAGCAACGAGAAGATGGCTCCTCTTGTATTTACTATGTTCGCTCTAGCAGTAGCAGCGCCGCGTCGTGCGATTTGCAGGCATGACCTCCCCTCCCCTGCTTGCGCGCGGTCGCCTGCAGCCGCACAGCCAGAGCACGGCACGGCTCTTGGTCCATGAACCATGATGCGTTGGTGGTGCTGCTGCTCTGTCCCCTTTCCCTCCTACCTTTTATGTCCCAATAGCTCAACCACCGTGTTAATCCAAATGCATACTATGTATGCAACAAGCCGGCACGAGATCTTCTCAAGATCGGGATTTGACCCATGAATGGATGAATCTAGACCATCTAATATCTGAAACATGCTTATACTTAAGGTAATTTGTATGTTTCTCTGAAAAACAAAAACCTGTCTTCGGGGCCTTTGCCTCTGGGATGCACTAGGATAATTTGAACTCACAGAACAAGGATTAGCAAATCAAGTGTCTAGATTCGGTTTAAAACAAATTTCTGTTCGATAGACACACGCATCAAAGAAATGATTACTGTATACAGATATAGAACGACGGTTAACAAATGAATCAAAAGTATATACATGACAAAGGGCTGGCTGATGGTTCTAACACAGCACTGACCTGGATTCCTGGAACACACTTGCTGGGATGGAGCTAGTTGATGCTAACTTTATCGTCTATAAGGCCCGGGCAGGAATGAGACCTGCTATCTATACCCGCTGCGTTGCATAGAGAGAGAGATGAAACAAGGGGTAAGTTTTGTTGACTCGACGCAGATCTAGACCATTCAAAGCAAGATAATCGGCACAAACGCAACCATATTAAAGTAACTTCCCATGTCAGTTGAAGTTTTATTTTTTTTGAACGGCATCTCGATCAGTTGAAGTTGGTGCAGGCTCTGGCTTGTCTTGTCACATGCCTAGTACATTTTGTTACTCCTAGCTCTAGGATCAGTGTAGGATCCCACTTGCAACGTTGGGGCCGGGCAAAACCTCCCTCATCAGTCGTAACCGGCAGCCCGGCACCATTGCTTGCAGCTAATAAACTACCGGCTTATTGCTTTATCAAGAAAAAACCCCGCTTATTCCAGCAAACAGCTACAACTACAAATTTTTGGGAAACTCCAAGTACCAGATTCTGTTACACTGGTAGAAAACTGAGCATTAGTCCCGGTTGGTAAGGGTCATATCTCTCGGATATCCATCCGGGATAAACCAACCGGGACAAAAGGGGGGGGTCTTTAGTCCCGGGTATTTTAACCGGGAGTAAAGGACCCCCTTTAGTCCCGGTTGGATTTCCCAACCGGGACTAAAGGGGTCCCCTTTAGTCCCGGCTCAATTCCAACCGGGACTAAATTGCGCTTGCATGGCACTGGTGACGTCTGAATTTTTCATGCATGCATCACGTATACGTATAGTAGTACCGCGGCCCTTTTAATTTGTTAACCTTGTAGTTGAGATTTTTTTAGAATGAATTAAATCAACTAGTATTTAAACGAATGGGATTTGTAATTATACAACTACTATATATATACACAATCCTTATACACAATTCATATACACAATTCAACTAGCTTAATTAGTACAAATCGATCATATATACAAATAAATCAAAGTATCTTCCTATCTACGATCTTCCGCCCGTCGTGGTGTTGCTGAGAGGAGTGTCTAATTGTCGTCCATCGTAATAAAATTCTCCTCTTGGATTTACCACCTCGTCCATTATGAATCCAATGAGACCTTCACATATTGCCGCTACTCTTTCTTCCTTCAAGAGTCCTTGTTGAATATTTAACATCTATAATTTGGAAATTTGTGAATGTTACATGAACAAATACATATAAGGAGCTAGAAAATAATTAACTAGTAATATATTTATTTTACGTACTTTTAAGCTGTGCGGCGTCATATTCGGTCCCTTGGGTCCCAAAAAACCGTGCATGTGCTCACAGATGTAGTAGCCACATAGGTTATTCCCGGGTTCCTGTCTTAAGCACTTCAGTGCGGAAAAAAAATAAGTTATGAAATATTCGTGTTATACAATGTAATAAATGTGCAGACTTCATACGTACCGGGAAGTCTGTGTTCCATGTAAGATCTTCTTTGAATGGACCTTTGTGTGTCCTTATGAATTGTTTCCATACGCTGCGGATTAGAATAATGAATGACATAGTGTAACAGGGATAAAATTTAGGAAATAAATTTTTGCATAGAGATAAAGGTCCAGAATTATTACAATCCCAGCATGTCTTGCAATTCTTGGTAGTCCACCGGATCTTTCCGTAACGAATCAAAGACAGTGACGTGGCTTCTTTCAGGCTCAATTATAATAAGGATCCAGTGGAAGCTGCGTGCGTAAAATGTTCATGCATATTAGAGCTAACTAACATGTAGAGATAAGGAAAAAGACATCGAAAGTAGACGGTATACACACACTTACTTGAAGTTGTATGGAAGTAGTATGAAATCCTTGAATGTTTGTTTGTGTAGGAAATTGTATAGTTCGGCAAAGGTTTTTTCCGGCGCTAATTGTATCTGTCGTTGGTTAACTACAGATGGATCCATGAAGCCTACATGTAGGTACGCCTCTCGGCGGCATGTCTGAATTAGCATCCTACATGAAATGGAAGATGAAGTTAGTACGGTGACGCACGCCAAAATTTACATGTAGAGATAATAAACGGACACTTACAGAATCCAAGCGCTGATCAGAGAGACGTCCAGGGCATCATGATGGTACACTTCGTATATATCCTCGAAGTTTAGCCACAGCACTTTCTCCCCTTCACCGTGAAAATCTATCGGTTTTACCTTCATGCCGATCATCTCCCTCGATTTGGCGGATGCCGTCATGTACCATTGATGGAATTCGTACATCTTTGTTGACAGCTTCCGTACCATTGCCGGCTTCACTAGAGGCTTGCCTAGCTTAAAAGGCCATCTCGGCTCAGGGGGCGGTGCAGTTGGCGTCTCGACTTGCCCTATGCATTCATCAAGTCCCAGACCTGTTTCTTCCATGAACTTCAATATATTTGCTTGTTGATCCAAGGGCATTGCTTTTACCCGTTGAGCATCTTTCTTTGACAAATGGCTGAGGTCGGGGACTGAACTGCTGGAGGATGATTTTCCTTTTCTTTTATCCTTTTCATCAGCCTTTACTAGAGCCCGTTCATAGTTTGTCAAGAGTGGTATCCTTTTCTTGGCTCCTTCCTCCATCCTGATAAAGAAGTTTAAATCCCGCCGACTTACTGGCGGTGGCTCCATCTCCCTTGCCTTTTTTAATTCGGCTTGTTTCTTAAACCACTCACTGGCCTCTCGTTGGATTTCTGCCCACTGTTCCGCATGAGACATTGCCTCAAAGCGTTCCTTGCGAGCCACTTCAGGGTCGACCTTTGTTTTCTTCTTTCGAGGCTGTCTTTGCTTGGGAGGCGGTGCTCGTGACTTCTTGAGTGGTGCTGCAGGTTCCTTCGAGGGGGCCGCTCTTGGTGCCGGCGACGGTGATCGGGGAGGGGTGTTGTTATTGTCGTCGTCGCTCCCAGCACCAGGATGTGGTGGAGATGGAGACCTTGATATAGATGGAAGCGACGGTCCTGGAGCAGGAGATGCCGGTCTCGAGGTATGAGGAGAAGATCGCTGCTCGGGATCTACGGGGAGCGGTCTTGAGGTCTGAGGAGATGGCTCCGTGCGGGAAATAATGATGTAGCGTTTCTTCCATAGAATGATCCCATGAAGCGCATCTGCCAATGTCTTTTCCCCGTCGCCTCCCGGGAAGTCGAGCTCTAGACCTTCATACTGGGCATCTACTATTTGCTCGACACAGACGCTGGCGTAGCCAGTTGGAATGTCCATGCCATGACTGCTCTGCCCTGCCAGCGTTGGTAACGCACTCCCGTACGCTACCTGTACATATAGCAGAAGTAAACAAGTTGAACTCCGATCTCGAGGCCTGGATCAATTGACAAGATTGCATAAATATTTTGTATAAGTATACCTTAATAGTGAGGTTGCCGACCGGTGCATGCAGCTCACATGAGGTCCGTTGCGTGATGGCATCCACGGGGAACCGTTGCTCCTCCACGGGTAACCTGGGCGTCTGCGCATCGGGGACCCCTGTAGAAGCACAACTGCTCCCGAGGCGTTGAGAAGGGCTGGCGGTGTGAGGATTCGGCAGTGCTCCAGATTGCGCCAACTCCGCAACTGCGTCGGCCACCCGCCGATTGATTTCATCCACCATTCGTTGTTCTAGCATCTGCCGCCAGTTCTCCTCCATCTGTTCCTTTCTTCGCTTCCGGCTTCTGTAAGAGGCGCTGTCGCCTCGGAAAGCGAACTTCCACGGAACCACCCCGAAGCCCCGGCAACGTCCTGGGTGCTCTGGATTTCCGAGGGCCAATGTGAGCTCATCATTTTCTCGGTCCACCCTCAACCTCCCAGCCTTGGAATCTTCAATGTTCTTCATGAGATGTTCGGCCTTCTCACGTATTCTGTCATTGAAAATCAGGGTCCCATCCTCTTGGCTTAGGGATCCTCCATGAGCGTAGTACCAGTTCTTTGATCGTTCGGGCCATTCAATAGTTGCAGGTATGATTCCCCGTTCGATCAGATCTTGTTCCATCTTTCTCCACTTGGGAATTGCTGAGCCATACCCACCTCGCCCCAAATGATGGTGGTAGCCCTTCTGACTAGCATTTGCAACGTTGGTCGTGATCTTTTTCACACCTTCTTCACTCCTCTTGTATTCAACAAATGCATCCCAGTGGTCCCTCAACTTGGGCCACGCATTGAAGTCTGGAGTTTTGCCCTTCTTGATGTAGTGGGTGTCCAGCATCTTCTTGAATGTCTGGAATTGAGTAGCCATCTTCTTAAGTGTCCAGGCTTTGACATCCTTCTCGCTATAATCTTCGGGGAATGTGAAATGCCTCTTCACGTCTTCCCACAGCATATTCTTTTCTGTCTCTGGAAGGGCGTACGGATTATCGCTTCTGCCCTTCCATTCTCTGATGCTGATAGGCACGTGTCCCGGACGATGCCCCGATTGACTA
>NC_028455.1:6068223-6073221 GCF_000263155.2 Setaria italica | reverse complement strand
CTGCGGCAGCCACGGCAAGCTATAGTCGAATATCCACTCTTTCTCGTAGAATCGAACCTCCTTCTTGACATACGTTGCTACTCGGCGGAGAACATCATCTCAGAAATGAACACGGTATGCAAGTTTAACAAGTATATGGATTTAAAAAACCATATTGAATTTGATAAGATAAACCATCTAGACAAGGTAGCATCATTTTTAAACCACTGAAATAATGCATACTATATATGACACATCAATCTCCCTCACATTCTAGCTCAAAATACCTCTCCATTTTTCTACTTCATCATCACATTGTAGCAAATAATCTTTCCATCTCCAAAGCATAAATCAAAGCATAACACGAGGATGAAGTAGCAAACCTTCGCAGCACTTGTTGGCTGAGTCAAATTCCCACGAAAATGAGGGAAAAAACTTCGGGCAGCACCTCCCTTGCTTGGGCACCACCGGAGAGTAGGTGAAGCTCAGCTCTCTATCAATGTGCTGGACTGCTCGGGCTGGAGGAAGAAGAAAGTCTCTGTCTCGGGATATAGTGGGGGATGAGTTTTTATCCCGGTTAAAAACTCCAACCGAGACAAAAGGAAACACCTTTTGTCCCGGTTGGAAAGTTAGTCCCGGTTGGATCCTCCAACCGGGATAAAAGGGTCCGGCCACCGACGCCCCCCAGCTAGCCGTTGCAACCGGGACTAAAGGGGGGCCTTTAGTCCCGGTTGCAATTACCAACCGGGACTAATGCTCCCCTCCAAATTTCCGCACCCCCCCGCACCCCCTTTTGTCCCGGGCCACTTTTAAACCGGGATAAAAGGGGGTGGATCGAAAGTCACTTCTCTACTAGTGTTAGGTTATCCAAACAAAGATTTAAAGTTCTTTATGTGAAAACTGCAGGTTCATGGAAATGTGCAAATGGAAGACGGCATACCTGTATGCACCCATGCAATTACTTGAAATGGGGCCGTAATTTATCAGCATACAACGAACTTTGTCTCTACTCGTTTCGAGTCCAAATTTTGTATGGGTACTCGTATTTTTCTAAATTTATTCTAAGATTTAAGTGGTACTATTTTTCAGTGGTAAGCAATGAACCCATCGACTGTCGGGCATACATCCTCGGACCCACGAGTAGGCCTTGTACGGCCCAAATAGGGGCGTACTCGGACGTGATCAGGACTTGGAGGCTACGTCGCAGGGTAACGTAGTCTCCACGAACTCCTAAAGACTAGTCGGATTACTCAAGGAAACTACTTTGTCAAATTAGAGTAGGACTCTGTAATCGTGTTCGACTAGAACTCCTACCCTATAACCCAGCTCCCCCGACTATATAAGGGCGAGCAGGCTAAGCACAATGTAACACAACTCATCAATAAAATCCACACACAGGACACATGACGTAGGGTATTACGCGATCTAGCAGTCCGAACCTGTCTAAATCGTGTTTCCTGCGTCACCATCGACTCTTTGATTCTCAGCGACACCCACACAAAACACCACCTCGGGTACTCCCTAAGCGGGTTGCCGGTATAAAACACCAACAACTGGCGCGCCATGGTGCACCAGGTAGGGAAGTCACCGAATTTCTCCGCGCGAGATCGATGGCACCAACCATCATCAAGCTTGCGTTTGCCTTCAAAGCGGGCGCAACTTCCATTGAGAGTGGGTTAAACATCTCCATACTTTGCTGACAAGATCAAATGAGACCATTTCCGTGTCAAAAGGAAAATGAGACCATTTATCGTGGCGTACGATCCATTAATAAGTCCCTCATCTCTGACCATTTCACCAACGCTCCATGCTCCATCTGCGGAGGAAAGAGAACAATTCAGGTGCTCCACCACCTTGAGGTACTCTCATACTCCACATCAAAATGATCCACCAAAACATGCATGATAGATTCAATATAAAATATGAGTAGATGCACGATGCAATGATCCATGTTCATGCAAAATTTGAAGTTGAACAAAATTATATGATATACCTAAACTCTATCCTAGATCTAGCTACTCTTGACCATGCTTACATAAGACAACTCTACAGACCCAAGATATATTTTGCCGTCCTCTCGTTCGACCACCTCTGTTGGACGGACATCCTTGGGACCCCTCATTTCTTGCAACTTCTCACCTTCAGAGCCGATCCTAATAGCGACCAAGTGGCTGTCCTTTCCAAACGGGAGCTCATACTTCTCCCTATGCAGCGCAACCCAGTACCCACCCTTCCCGTCGGGCCTCACATTGTCCGGGTATCCCGGTAGGTCGGTAAATAGCCCAGATGTACCGGCCTTAGGCCCTCGGATCCAGTACCTCATTAGCTTGCATGGTCCCGTGAGAGCGACGATAAGATGGCTCCTGTCAGCGCTGATGGCAATGCCATTGGGATATGTCACGCCACTACGGGAAACCTCAAAGTCGTCGAGTGCAATTATTTCGCCGAGTGTATTTTTTCGGGCACTCGGCGAAGGACCGTTTTGCCGAGTGCAATATCCAAAACACTCGGCAAAGAGAATACACTCGGCGAAGGACCGGTTTGCCGAGTGCCGCCAAAAAAACACTCGGCAAACACCCACGAGGCACTCGGCAAAGAAAAACACTCGGCAAACTGACGACCACGAGTGCCCCCCGTGCCGCCGCCGGCGCGGCTCCGTGACGGACGTTAGGCTTTGCCGAGTCTCTACGGGGGGCACTCGGCAAAGCCACTAGTTTGCCGAGTGTCGTGATGGGACACTCGGCAAAGTGGTGAGTATGCCGAGTGCTAGGGGGAACACTCGGCATACTATAGGGTTTGCCGAGTGTCTTTTGACACACTCGGCAAAAATAATTTTTTTCCCTCCTCCACCCTCCAAACTTTTTACACTCCACATGTATGGCATTTGGCACTGCATGGTAGAAGGTGGACTATTTTTTGACCTGTTTGCTATATTTAATCAATTAATTTCATTTAGAGTAATTTTTTGATTCAAGTCAAATTTGAACTACAGGTGGTTGGAATAATGGAATAATATGAGTGTAAAAATCATATTCATGTTAGTGAGTCCAAATTGAGGTTTCACCCAGAAAATGAAAAGAAATTTCGAACATTTTGCTAAGGAAACACGACTACGAACGTGTGGCCAAATGATTATTTAATTCTCAAAAATACAAACGAAGTTTGAAAATCATGAGATTTTGCAAGATGCTATGATTTCATATGAAGAGGCTGTGGTAAAAAATTGACAAGGTTTCGCACAAGTTTTGACATATGATGTTTAGAATTCGAAGCATCTCCCGAGAGGATTCGTAGAAGTTGAAAGGATCCGGTAAGATTTTGAGACGAATCGATACATGTGTTTCTCATTGAGTCCAATTTTTTTTATAGGCTATAGAGAACATAGATTGGTTCATGTCAAATTTTGGGAATTTTTCAGATCCGTTTGGTAATTTTTATTCATTAATTGCACGTATATGAATTTAATAGATATAATTTTAATATGAGCTATAAATCCATGAAATGATGGAACAATATTACTTAAAAAATGAAATACGCAATGTTTAGTGAATTTGACTAGGTTTTTGCAAACTTTACAATCTTTTAATTAATAAAACTAGTTTGACATGAAATAATAGTACTCATTTGCCGAGTGTCAAGGGATGGCACTCAGCAAAGAGCCGATTTGCCGAGTGTCAAACTTGGGACACTCAGCAAACATCGCCGCGGTCCACCTGCCAGACGCACTTTGAAATCCAAAAAAAAAATTTAAAAAAAAATGTTTGCCGAGTGCTCCTGATCTAGCACTCGGCAAAGCCTTTGCCGAGTGCTAGATGACAAGCACTCGGCAAACATCGCCGCGGTCCACCTGCCAGACGCACTGTGAAATCCGAATAAAAAAATAAAAAAAAAATGTTTGCCGAGTGCTTATGATCTAGCACTCGGCAAAGGCTTTGCCGAGTGCCGAGTGCTAGATCATAAGCACTCGGCAAAGTGGCCATATCCACACTTAGCGCACCGCGCACCTGACGCCCGGCCACACGCACGCCAACAGCCACGCACGCACACGCCCGCGCCCGCAGCCGCCCGGCCCCCCGCGCCCGCGCCGCCGCCGCCACCGCCCGCCCGCCCGATTGCACCGCCGCCCCGCGCCGTCGCCGCCCGACCGCCCCGCGCCGCCCGCCCGCGCCGGGATAAGGCCTCGGCCTCCCCTGCGCCCCCGGCCGGCCTCCCCTGCGCCCCGGCCAGCCTCCCGCGCCGGCCCCCCGCGGCCGCCCTCGTCCGGCCGCCGCACCGGCCCCCGGCCGCCCCCATCCGGCCGCCGCACCGTCCCCCGACCGCCCCCACTCCTCTATTCGTGGCCGTCGCCCCTCCGGTAAGTTGAAAATGTTGAAAATATTAGAGAATGCATGAAATTAGAAATTAGAAATTAAATGTTGAAAATATTAGAGAGGTGGTAGGATGTGGTAGCATTTATTTTAGAAATTATTGGCATGGATTTAGAAAATTCGAGAAGAAGGAAGAGTAGAAATTAGAAAATGTTGAAAAGAATAGAGGTGTGGTTGGTTGTGGTTGTGGTTGGTGGCCATCGTGCCAACTCTTTGGTGAGATTGTGGTTGTCAGCTATCGTGCCATTTCTTATGTTGCAGGTTTTGGAAAGCTCCCCGTGCAGGGGAGTTGCTGCCGAAATTTTGACTTAAACAATGCTTTGTTTCTTTTGTTGCAGGAGAGGCTTACAAGGACCGTCCTCGACTCGTCACTTTGCAGGATAGCAAGGTGAGGCACGCTACACCTCTCTTTCCATATAATGTTCGTATATCACGTAACCTAGTTAGGCGTCTCCCGTTCGAAAGAGATACGGTTGGAAATATGCAGATCTTTGCATATCTATAATCGTATCTGTTTCGAATTGTCCACATTTTTTGGACAGCCCGAGGATGTGTAGGTGAGTTTAGTATCCATGGTCTACTCCGACCCGAGATAAAATTTCGGCAGCACCTCCCTGTTGTTCTCTAGATACACAATCTCCTTCATTTTCAT
>NC_028455.1:6022837-6068123 GCF_000263155.2 Setaria italica | reverse complement strand
GTGTAGGAAACCACTTTGATTTCCCCCCCTCAACTTTTACTAGAACGATTGGGTTGGTAAAAGGGAGCGGACTGGCCCGAGCACCCAGGCCGCCCTGCCCACCTTTTATATCCCTCCGAGTAGATCAAGGATACTAAACCCACCTATACATCCTCGGGTGCGATTAGGACCTATCTTTACCTAGTAGACAATATAGGAACGTGTATATGCAATGTGAATTTTGTATTACTTATTTAAATGGTAGAGGATGGAGGATCGTCAGTGGATGTACACGGGTCGCACTAGTCAGAATACGTTGACCAATGAATGGCTTGACAAGATGGATGCTTTCTTGGAACGGGCGTTTGCAAGTGTCAATGGAGCTCGATCGACTTGGTGTCCGTGCAGCAAATGTGGAAACATGCGTCGGCAAACCAAGCTAGACATGGGCAAATATCTGGTGAAGAACGGATTTACGTCAGACTACACCAGGTGGATCTACCATGGTGAATCTGACCGTGGGAGAGAGGAGGTCTTGAGACAACGCATCGAGGAATTTGATGATGATGCCGGGGTGGGAGACATGTTAAATGACTATCATGAAGCACACTTCGAAGAGGCACGTAGGGAGGAGGAGCCAGAGGCTACCGCTAAGGCTTATTACGAAATGTTGTCTGCGGCACAGCAACCCCTTCACGGCCATACCAAGGTTTCTCAGCTAGATGCCATTGCACGCCTAATGGCTGTGAAGTCTCAGTTTAGTTTGAGTCGAGACGCGTTTGATATTATGATGACAGTTTTTGGAAGCCTGCTCCCGGTTGGTCACATCTTGCCAAAGAGCATGTATGAGGCACAGAAACTCCTTCGTGCACTTAAGATGCCATACGAGCATATACATGCTTGCCCGAAGGGATGCATCTTATTTAGGAAGAGTATGCGGAAGCAAAATACTGTGTGAAGTGTGAATCGTCTAGATTTCTGGAGGTTGACTATGGTGACGGTCAGAAAATGCAGCTCGCAATTCCTGTGAAGGTTCTACGGTATCTTCCTTTCATACCGAGGATCCAACGGCTTTTCATGACTGAAGAATCCGCGAAACAGATGACATGGCACAAAAATGGCCGCCGCTATAATCCTGAGAAGCTGGTACACCCATTCGATGCTGAAGCCTGGAGAAGCTTTGATGCGATTTATCCTGCAAAAGCTCTAGAGGCCCGTAACGTATGCGTTGCGTTGGCAACTGATGGGTTCAATCCCTATAGAATGGCGGCCGCCCCGTACACCTGTTGGCCCATTTTCGTTATCCCCCTGAATCTCCCACCCGGCGTCCTATTTCAACGACATAATATGTTCTTGTCGTTGATAATTCCAGAGCATCCGGGGAATAATATGAGTGTGTATATGGAGCCTCTGATTGATGATTTGCTCCGTGCTTGGGAGGAAGGGGTATGGACCTATGACCGATCCACAAAGACAAACTTCAAGATGCATGTTTGGTACTAGTACTCACTGCATGACTTGCCGGCATATGGGATTTTCTCCGGATGGTGTGTTCACGGGAAGTTCCCATGCCCAGTATGTAAAGCATCTTTGAAGTTCATTTGGTTGTCGAAAGGTGGCAAATATTCTTCGTTCGACAAACATCGACAATTATGTTTTGTTTGCCTATGCTGACTCGTGTACTCTTTTTAATTGCAGGTCATTAAGCAATGGTGGGTGGTATGAGGAAGCTCACGTCGATTTGCGAGAGACTGGCCGCGGCAGGGACTGGTTCAGGGTCAGGGTCACGTTCAGGGAGCGGTCGAGGGAGGCGTCGAGGCAGGCCTCGACGTAGGGTTGAGGAGGAGGAGGAGGAGGAGGTGGAGGAGGAGGAGGAGGTGGTCCAGAGGCCTCGAGGGAAGGGTAAAGCGGCGAGGCCCCCGTCGCCTGAACCTGAGGTGGAGGAGGAGGAGGAGGAGGAGGTACCTTCCGCACACGCCTCTGGGGACGAGGAGGCAGAGGAGGAGGAGGAGCAGGAGTAGGAGGAGGACGGGGAGGCAGGGGATGCCCAGTCCAAGATATGGTTGCGAGGTCCTTCATCCCTCCCGAAGTGGCTGATACCTGAGCATTTACGCCCGCTCATTAAACCGGTTGGGACCAAGTAAGTAACTTTAAATATTCTTAATATTGTTCTTATGTTGAAAGTTACAAAAACTAATAATTCATATTAATGACTTGTGCAGGAGTTGGATTAAGCTCAGCGGGGGTGACCACAACCGTAAGGCCAACGGGATCCTTGGCCTTTTGTGCAGGGTTCACTTCCCTGGCTTGGTGGTGTACGCCGGATAGCTGCAGCCGGCCTACACGTGGGACCACTACGTCGCCGCCCCCGACGTCCCTGATCGTCAACAGAGAAGATTCCCCAACATAGCGGAGCGGGTCAAGGCCGAGCTGTGGGTAAGTACTCCTCATACTAAATTGCTCAATACATCAGCTACTTTCGACATTCTTGAAATAATAACTGTATACGCGTGTATATGCAGGACTTCTATAGATGCCAGGAGGGGTTCGAGGCCAAGGCGAAGGCCGTCTGTGATGTAGCCGCCAAGAAGCTCGTGAAGGACATGCATTATGAGGCGCGCATCCAGGCCATCATAGAATTCAACGCTCAATACAAACGTACGAAGGTTAGAAAAGAGGAGGCAAGAACAATGAACATGACTAAGGACCAATTCATGAGGGTAAGTAAAGAACGTTGATGCTTACTATTTCTGATTAATTAGGTTTATTTTCTTGTTCCATATGTCACACGCTTGATGATGTAGGTGCCTCCGTGGTGGTGTTGTGCGCATATGCCGTGCTGGGAGAGGATGGTCGACGTGTGGTTGGAGCCCGGGTGGTTGGAGAACCACCTTGCTTGCCGGCAGCGGCGTTTGCAGATGCCGACTGCACCACACCATCAAGGCAGCCTAAGCCTTGATGAATATAGAGAAAAATGGGTGCGCAACTTCAATTCTTTATTGTAATCTTCTGATCTACGTAATTTTTAATGATTTTGTATTTTGCCGCAGTCGGCGTCACATGATGGCCGACTTTGCTCCCAGCTCAATGCATGGGTCCTCTCCAAAAAGGGCAAGGCGACGGCCGATATAGATTTCAACCCAGACGACCTGTCCGAGGCGTACAGCCACCCTAGCATACACAGCCGCGTCAGCGAGTATACAAAAATGGCTAGGGAGGTTCACGGGCCAGACTTCGACCCGAGCTCCGAGGACATTGATGGAGAAATCGTGATGAGGGTGGGAGGAGGCAAGAAGCATGGCCGATATTGGATTGGTGACGGCGTCATCGACACGGCCTCTACTCCCACTCTCTCCCAGATCCGAGCTTGGAGCACGGACTCGAGCCTGGCGGTACGCCCACGACCCACCGCTGCACAGTTCCAGATGGAGGCTCTACAGGTTCTTTCTTTTCCATTCATCGTTCGTTTGTTGTTATACTTTAGCTTTGCATTATAACATTGCAATGAAATATTGTAGGCCCAGGTGGAAGAATCAAGGAAGAAACAAGAGGAGATGGCGGTGCAGATGGAGGAAATGCGGCGGAGGATGACGGAGGAAAACCGGATTAGGATGGAGCAGATGTTCCAGTACATGCAGAACTTTGCTTCGAGCATGGGACAGTCTTTGCCTCCGCCACCGCCGATGATGTTCCCTCCGCCTCAGCCACCCACGACTACTCCTGTGAGTCACTTGACACATTGTGCTTAAGATTCAATAGTTTAAATTTGACAACTTTAGATGTTACCTCAGAATGTCCTATCCTATGTGCAGAATCAATCGGCGGCTTCGAATAATGAAGATCAAGATTTGTCTTTGTGGTCTCCTTGGCCTCCACGGAAGTAGACTTGGTTGTGAACAATGTGGAAACTAAATTGTGACAAGAACTTGGATTTATGGATTATTTCGTGCTTATGTTGAATTATACCTGTGGTGTTTATGAATTATGCCTGTGGTTGTGAATTATCCATGTGGTTGTTTATTACAAATGCCTGTGATATGTGTATTGTGAATTGAGAGGGGTCCGTTATACGTGGCAAAATGTCGAAAAGGGGGGGTTCTGGTCACTTTGCCGAGTGTAACACTCGGCAAAGAGGGGCCTTTGCCGAGTATTTTGGCCTTAACACTCGGCAAAGGGGCATTTCCCAGGTGTAGGAATGCTTGTTTGCCGAGTGCTATGGTCAAGGCACTCGGCAAAGGGGGCCGGCTTTGCCGAGTGCCCGGGACCCGGCACACGGCAAAGGGCGCCGGCTTTGCCGAGTGCCCGGGACCCGGCACACGGCAAAGGGGGCCGGCTTTTCCGAGTGCCCCGTGGATGACACTCGGCAAAGGTCCGGTCTTTGCCGAGTCTTGGCACTCGGCAAAGACCCGGTGTTTGCTGAGTGCCTCCCGTCTGGCACTCGGCAAACCCGTCGTTACCCCGACGCCGTCAGTGCGCATTTCGCCGAGTACATCTTTTCGCCGAGTGTTTTTTGGCCGTCGGCAACATGTTTGCCGAGTGTTCGAGTTTTGACACTCGGCAAACTAGTCTTTGCCGACACAAAATTTGCCGTGTGCTCTTTGCCGAGTGTTATACTCGGCAAAAGCTTTGCCGAGTGTTTTTAGGCCTTTGCCGAGTGCCTCGGGCACTCGGCAAAGCTTCTGTTTCCCGTAGTGCGCCGGATTGGAGCACGGTGACCTTATTTGTACGTCTGTTGTATCTCATGATGCGCCCCGTCGAGTCTTCCGATGCGGTGACCATCTGATGCTGTGCCCGCGTGTACGTTGTGCTACTGTCGGTGAAGTAGACGTCACCGGTGACCTGGTCAACATCCACTCCATTCGTGAAGCGTAGCGGTGCACCGCCGGCCTCAGTTGCAAGCACCGTCGACCCACCGTTCGGCCCGACGCGCATCAGCCCCATGTATGCGTCCGCGATGTACAGGTTGCCGGAGTTGTTGTGGAACCGAAGGCCCAGCGGCCAGCCGCAGGAGCTCTCTGTGGCAACCGCCGGGAGCTCAGACGAGGGTGCATCAATGTAGGACCCCGCTTGCAATGTTAGGTGGCCGGGCAAAACCCCCCACAGTCTTTTAACCGGCAGCCCGGCACCATTGCTTGCAGCTAATAAACTACCCGCTTATTGCTTTATCAAAAAAAAACACCCGCTTATTCCCACCACTGGACTTGTTTACAGCAAACAGCTACAACTACAAATATATATAGAGAGAGATGAAACAAGGGGAAAGTTTTGTTGACTCGTATATATGAGCTCCTTCGGTGGAACGCCATCATGCTCCGACTCCTCCTGAAATGGATACAGACACTAGTAGAGAAGTGACTTTCGATCCACCCCCTTTTATCCCGGTTTAAAAGTGGCCCGGGATAAAAGGGGGTGCGCCGGGGGGCGGGAATTTGGAGGGGAGCATTAGTCCCGGTTGGTAATTGCAACCGGGACTAAAGGCCCCCCTTTAGTCCCGGTTGCAACGGCTAGGGGGGGGGCATCGGTGGCGGGACCCTTTTATCCCGGTTGGAGGATCCAACCGGGACTAACTTTCCAACCGGGACAAAAGGTGTTTCCTTTTGTCTCGGTTGGAGTTTTTAACCGGGATTAAAACTCATCCCCCACTATATCCCGAGACAGAGACTTTCTTCTTCCTCCAGCCCGAGCAGTCCAGCACATTGATAGAGAGCTGAGCTTCACCTACTCTCCGGTGGTGCCCAAGCAAGGGAGGTGCTGCCCGAAGTTTTTTCCCTCATTTTTGTGGGAATTTGACTCAGCCAACAAGTGCTGCGAAGGTTTGCTACTTCATCCTCGTGTTATGCTTTGATTTATGCTTTGGAGATGGAAAGATTATTTGCTACAATGTGATGATGAAGTAGAAAAATGGAGAGGTATTTTGAGCTAGAATGTGAGGGAGATTGATGTGTCATATATAGTATGCATTATTTTAGTGGTTTAAAAATGATGCTACCTTGTCTAGACGGTTTATCTTATCAAATTCAATATGGTTTTTTAAATCCATATACTTGTTAAACTTGCATACCGTGTTCATTTCGGCGAGAATGTTCTCCGCCGAGTAGCAACGTATGTCAAGAAGGAGGTTCGATTCTACGAGAAAGAGTGGATACGGACATCGTGACCGTGTCCCCTTTTCCGTAGCATCTAACCTCTTTCATGACGAAGTGCGGTGCCGCCTAGCTGAGGACATCCTCGCGAAATGAACACGGTCTTCAAGTTCAACAACTTCTGTAGTGGTAAGGAAAGAATTTTAGTACATAGATGACTTCTGCTACTTGTTGAACTTGCATACCGTGTTCATCTCGCCGAGGATGTTCTCCGCCGAGCAGCAACGTATGTCAAGAAGGAGGTTCGATTCTACGAGAAAGAGTAGATACGGACATCGTGACCATGTCCCCTTTTCCGTAGCATCTAACCTCTTTAATGACGAAGTGCGGTGCCGCCCAGTTGAGGACATCCTCGCGAGATGATCACGGTCTTCAAGTTGAACAACTTATGCAGTGTTTGGGACTTTAATTTAAATATGTGTATTTGGATCTTCATGTTGTTGTATTGTACCATGTTGTTTGGATCTTTAATCGATTTTCACGCGTAATCCATTGTCAAGTGTAATCCATTTTCGTGCGTAATACGATGCAGATGGACCGGCATTGGATGTATAATGCAGACAGGCGGAGCAAGGTGTTTATTGATGGCTTGCATTATTTTCTCGAAGTGGCAAAAGCGAACAAGCCAGAGAATGGGTTCGTATGTTGTCCATGCTTCCAATGCAATAACAGGAAGGAGTATTCAAAGGATTCCTGGGGGACTATTCACAGCCACTTGTTTAAATACGGTTTCATGCCTAACTATTTGGTTTGGACCAAGCACGGTGAACTAGGGGTTGTAATGGAAGATGGCGAGGAGGAGGAGGAAGATGACACCATTCCGGACTGGGTTGCAGGCCAAGCTTTTGCAGGTACTACAATGGGCGAGGCTGATGAAGATGAGTTTGCAAAAAATGACCCTACTGATGACCTTGGTCATGTGATACGAGATGCATACAGAGATTGCGAAACTGAGAAGGAAGCAGCAAAGTTGCAGCGCATGATAGATGATCACCAAAAATTGTTGTACCCAGGTTGCCAGCAGGGCCATAAAAAACTAGGTACGACACTAGAATTTGTGCAATGGAAGGCAAAAAATGGTGTGTCCGATAAGGCATTTCAGGGGATGTTGAGAATTGTCAAGAAGATTCTCCCCGAGAATAATGAATTACCGTCCATAACATATGAAGCTAAACAGATTATTTGCCCTCTCGGATTGGATGTTCAGAAGATACACGCATGCCCTAATGACTGTATCCTCTATCGTGGTGATGAATACGAGGAATTGGATGCTTGTCCCGTCTGCGAAGCCCTGCAGTATAAGATCAGGCGAGATGATCCTGGTGATGTCGAGGGGCAGTCTCCCAAGAAGAGAGTTCCCGCGAAGGTGATGTGGTATTTCCCTATAATACCACGCTTGAAGCGCTTGTTCAGGAACAAGGCGAATGCTAAGTTGATGCGATGGCACAAAGAAGACCGTAAGGAAGATGAGATGCTGAGACACCCCGCAGATGGGGCACAGTGGAGATCAATTGATAGAACATTCCCAGACTTTGAAAGTGAAGCAAGGAACATAAGGTTTGGTTTAAGCACTGATGGATTCAATCCATTCGGTGAGTTGAGTAGTGGTCATAGTACTTGGCCTGTGACCCTTTGTATGTTCAACCTTCCTCCTTGGCTGTGCATGAAGCGGAAGTTCATTATGATGCCGGCGCTTATCCAAGGCCCAAAACAACCCGGCAACGACATTGACATGTACCTAAGGCCGTTGGTTGATGACCTTTTACAGCTCTGGAAGGAAGAAGGTGTACGTGTGTGGGATGAGGATAGACAAGAGATCTTTAATCTACGAGCACTGTTGTTCGTAACCATCAACGATTGGCCTGCATTGAGTAACCTTTCAGGACAGACAAATAAGGGATATCGGGCATGCACCCACTGTTTAGATGACACAGATAGCATATACTTGAAGCACTGTAAGAAGGTCGTCTATATGGGTCATCGTCGATTTCTCCCTGCTCACCACCAGCTGAGAAAGAGCGGGATGCATTTCAAAGGGACGCCAGACCATCGTAAAAAACCTGCACACCGTAATGGAAAGCGTGTGTTCGAGATGATGAAGGATGTACATGTAGTCTTTGGAAAGGGACTTGATAGCCAACCTGTTCCGAACGATGATAACGGACATGCACCCATGTGGAAGAAAAAGTCAATATTTTGGGAGCTACCTTATTGGGAAATCCTAGAGGTTCGCAACGCAATAGACGTGATGCACCTGACGAAGAATCTTTGCGTGAACGTGCTAGGCTTCATGGGTGTTTATGGAACCTCAAAAGATACATTGGAAGCACGACAGGACCTGAAAGCCATGGGGCAACGAGATGACCTACATCCGGAAAAGAGAGATAATGGACAGCACTACTTACGTCCTGCCAGTTACACTCTCAGCAAGGAGGAGAAGGATAGCATGTTTGAATGCTTGAATAGTATGAAGGTCCCGTCTGGGTACTCCTCGAATATAAAGGGAATAATAAATATGAAACAAAAGAAGTTTACAAATCTCAAGGCTCATGACTGCCACATGTTGATGACCTAGTTGCTTCCGGTTTCACTGAGGGGTGTTCTACCAGAAAATGTCCGGTTGCCGCTCGTAAAGCTATGCGCGTTTCTCAATGCGATTTCGCAGAAGGCAATCGATCCATCCAAGCTATCAAAGCTACAGAACGATGTGGTGCAATGTCTTGTCAGTTTTGAGTTGTTATTTCCACCATCCTTCTTCAATATTATGACGCACTTACTGGTTCACCTAGTAAAAGAGATTGGTATTCTCGGACCTGTATACCTGCACAATATGTGGCCTTTCGAGAGGTTCATGGCAGTCCTAAAAAACTATGTTCGTAATCGTGCTCGTCCAGAAGGAAGCATCGCCCCTCGTCGCCCCTCGTCGCCCCTCGCCGGCCGCCGTCGTCGTCTTCGCCTCGGCCGCCGTCGTCCCGCCGTCGTCGTCTTCGTCCTCGTCGCCGCCCCGGCCGCCGCTGTCCCGCACGCCGCTCGGCCGCCGCCGTCCCGCCGTCACGCCGCCCCGGCCGCCGCCGTCCCGCCGCCCCGGCCGCCGCCGTCCCGCCGCCCCGGCCGCCGCCCCGCGCGCGAGAGGTCTGCCGCGCCGGCCGGTGCGCCGGGAGAGCTGGCCGTTTTCTTTTAATTTTTAATTTTGTTTTTTTTAGATGGAATTGTAATTTTGTTAAGTTAGATTTTTAGATTTCTAATATTTTTTAAGTTAGATTTTTAGATTTCTAGTTAGTTTGTTAAGTTAGATTTGTAGTTAGGTTGTTAACTACCGTCCCGCCGTCGTGATCGCCGCCGTCCCGCCGAGTAGCTACCGTGAGAGTCGCCTTGTAGCCGTCGTGATCGCCGCCGAGTAGCCGCCGTGATCGCCGCCGTCCTGCCGCCCATCACAACGTAGTAGCTTAGGCACCGCCCGTGGTTCCGGTGAACCGCCTCCGCCGCCCTGATCGCCGCCGTCCCGCCTCCGCCGCCCTGACCGCCGCCGTCCCGCCTCCGCCGCCCTTATCGCTGTCGTAGAAATTCGTAGAAATTCGTAGAAATTCGTCAAAATTCGTAGAAATTCGTAGAAATTTGTAGAAATTCATAGAAATTCGTAGAAATTTGTATAAATTCGTATAAATTCATAGAAATTCATAGAAATTCATAGAAATTCATAGAAATTCATAGAAATTCATAGAAATTCATAGAAATTCATAGAAATTCATAGAAATTTGTATAAATTCATAGAAATTTGTATAAATTCATAGAAATTCATATAAATTTGTATAAATTCGTATAAATTCATAGAAATTTGTATAAATTCGTATAAATTCATAGAAATTCATAGAAATTCATAGAAATTCATAGAAATTCATAGAAATTTGTATAAATTCATAGAAATTTGTATAAATTCATAGAAATTTGTATAAAGATTCCGGACTTTGTACGATTCATGTAATTTTATGATTTCATTATATACATGTATGATTCCAAACTGTGATTATATACAAATTTGTATTAAGACGATTTCTATGACTGTCATGTATGATTCCATGTATGTTTGCAGCAATAGTTGAAATGGCAGACGATGAGACCGCAAGGTATATCATGGAGCAGATAATCGCTGGTGATGGTAGTGGCGACAACGTTCCACTATCATACACGGATGAAGAGGGCACCCAGGCGGACATGTTCCTCAACATGTCTGCCGATGTGAATGAAGAGCAACAGCCGCAGCAACAACTTGCCGTGGCGGAAGGTTCCGGCGAGGTATATACAACCATTCTTGTATTGTTTCACGCCACCGCTACTAGTACGTACTAATTAACGAATCTTAAACTGTTAGCCCTCCGGATCGACACAAGGGCAGAAGACCCGAGGTCGTACAAAGGTGATGGAAGGGAGGCTTGTCATCACCGAAGTTACAGATGAGGGCAGGCCGGTTACTCCCGAGAAAGTCGCAAAGAAGTACGTTAGTCAAATCGGGGCAATCGTCCGGGACAACGTGCCTATCAGCATCAGAGAATGGAAGGGCAGAAGCGATAATCCGTACGCCCTTCCAGAGACAGAAAGGAATATGCTGTGGGAAGACGTGAAGAGGCATTTCACATTCCCCGAAGATTATAGCGAGAAGGATGTCAAAGCCTGGACACTTAAGAAGATGGCTACTCAATTCCAGACATTCAAGAAGATGCTGGACACCCACTACATCAAGAAGGGCAAAACTCCAGACTTCAACGCGTGGCCCAAGTTGAGGGACCACTGGGATGCATTTGTTGAATACAAGAGGAGTGAAGAAGGTGTGAAAAAGATCACGACCAACGTTGCAAATGCTAGTCAGAAGGGCTACCACCAACATTTGGGGTGAGGTGGGTATGGCTCAGCAATTCCCAAGTGGAGAAAGATGGAACAAGATCTGATCGAACGGGGAATCATACCTGCAACTATTGAATGGCCCGAACGATCAAAGAACTGGTACTACGCTCATGGAGGCTCCCTAAGCCAAGAGGATGGGACGCTGATTTTCAATGACAGAATACGTGAGAAGGCCGAACATCTCATGAAGAACATTGAAGATTCCAAGGCTGGGAGGTTGAGGGTGGACCGAGAAAATGATGAGCTCACATTGGCCCTCGGAAATCCAGAGCACCCAGGACGTTGCCGGGGCTTCGGGGTGGTTCCGTGGAAGTTCGCTTTCCGAGGCGACAGCGCCTCTTACAGAAGTCGGAAGCGAAGAAAGGAACAGATGGAGGAGAGCTGGCGGCAGATGCTAGAACAACGAATGATGGATGAAATCAATCGGCGGGTGGCCGACGCAGTTGCGGAGTTGGCGCAATCTGGAGCACTGCCGAATCCTCACACCGCCAGCCCTTCTCAACGCCTCGGGAGCAGTTGTGCTTCTACAGGGGTCCCCGATGCGCAGACGCCCAGGTTACCCGTGGAGGAGCAACGGTTCCCCGTGGATGCCATCACGCAATGGACCTCATGTGAGCTGCATGCACCGGTCGGCAACCTCACTATTAAGGTATACTTATACATAATATTTATGCAATCTTGTCAATTGATCCAGGCCTCGAGATCGGAGTTCAACTTGTTTACTTCTGCTATATGTACAGGTAGCGTACGGGAGTGCGTTACCAACGCTGGCAGGGCAGAGCAGTCATGGCATGGACATTCCAACAGGCTACGCCAGCGTCTGCGTCGAGCAAATAGTAGATGCCCAGTATGAAGGTCTAGAGCTCGACTTCCCGGGAGGCGACGGGGAAAAGACATTGGCAGATGCGCTTCATGGGATCATTCTATGGAAGAAACGCTACATCATTATTTCCCGCACGGAGCCATCTCCTCAGACCTCAAGACCGCTCCCCGTAGATCCCGAGCAGCGATCTTCTCCTCATACCTCGAGACCGGCATCTCCTGCTCCAGGACCGTCGCTTCCATCTATATCAAGGTCTCCATCTCCACCACATCCTGGTGCTGGGAGCGACGACGACAATAACAACACCCCTCCCCGATCACCGTCGCCGGCACCAAGAGCGGCCCCCTCGAAGGAACCTGCAGCACCACTCAAGAAGTCACGAGCACCGCCTCCCAAGCAAAGACAGCCTCGAAAGAAGAAAACAAAGGTCGACCCTGAAGTGGCTCGCAAGGAACGCTTTGAGGCAATGTCTCATGCGGAACAGTGGGCAGAAATCCAACGAGAGGCCAGTGAGTGGTTCAAGAAACAAGCCGAATTAAAAAAGGCAAGGGAGATGGAGCCACCGCCAGTAAGTCGGCGGGATTTAAACTTTTTTATCAGGATGGAGGAAGGAGCCAAGAAAAGGATATCACTCTTGTCAAACTATGAACGGGCTCTAGTAAAGGCTGATGAAAAGGATAAAAGAAAAGGAAAATCATCCTCCAAAGGTTCAGTCCCCGACCTCAGCCATTTATCAAAGAAAGATGCTCAACGGGTAAAAGCAATGCCCTTGGATCAACAAGAAAATATATTGAAGTTCATGGAAGAAACAGGTCTGGGACTTGATGAATGCATAGGGCAAGTCGAGACGCCAACTGCACCGCCCCCTGAGCCGAGATGGCCTTATGAGCTAGGCAAGCCTCTAGTGAAGCCGGCAATGGTACGGAAGCTGTCAATAAAGATGTACGAATTCCATCAATGGTACATGACGGCATCCGCCAAATCGAGGGAGATGATCGGCATGAAGGTAAAACCGATAGATTTTCACGGTGAAGGGGAGAAAGTGCTGTGGCTAGACTTCAAGGATATATACGAAGTGTACCATCATGATGCCCTGGACGTCTCTCTGATCAGCGCTTGGATTCTGTAAGTGTCCGTTTATTATCTCTACATGTAAATTTTGGCGTGCGTCACCGTACTAACTTCATCTTCCATTTCATGTAGGATGCTAATTCAGACATGCCGCCGAGAGGCGTACCTACATGTAGGCTTCATGGATCCATCTGTAGTTAACCAACAACAGATACAATTAGCGCCGGAAAAAACCTTTGCCGAAATATACAATTTCCTACACAAACAAACATTCAAGGATTTCATACTACTTCCATACAACTTCAAGTAAGTGTGTGTATACCGTCTACTTTCGATGTCTTTTTCCTTATCTCTACATGTTAGTTAGCTCTAATATGCATGAACATTTTACGCACGCAGCTTCCACTGGATCCTTATTATAATTGAGCCTGAAAGAAGCCACGTCACTGTCTTTGATTCGTTACGGAAAGATCCGGTGGACTACCAAGAATTGCAAGACATGCTAGGCTTGTAATAATTCTGGACCTTTATCTCTATGCAAAAATTTATTTCCTAAATTTTATCCCTGTTACACTATGTCATTCATTATTCTAATCCGCAGCGTATGGAAACAATTCATAAGGACACACCAAGGTCCATTCAAAGAAGATCTTACATGGAACACAGACTTCCCGGTACGTATGAAGTCTGCACATTTATTACATTGTATAACACGAATATTTCATAACTTATTTTTTTCCGCACTGAAGTGCTTAAGACAGGAACCCGGGAATAACCTATGTGGCTACTACATCTGTGAGCACATGCACAGTTTTTTGGGACCCAAGGGCACGAAGATGACGCCGCACAACTTTAAAGTACGTAAAATAAATATATTACTAGTTAATTATTTTCTAGCTCCTTATATGTATTTGTTCATGTAACATTCACAAATTTCCAAATTATAGATGTTAAATATTCAACAAGGACTCTTGAAGGAAGAAAGAGTAGCGGCAATATGTGAAGGTCTCATTGGATTCATAATGGACGAGGTGGTAAATCCAACAGGAGAATTTTATTACGATGGACGACAATTAGACACTCCTCTCAGCAACACCACGACGGGAAGATCGTAGGAAGATACTTTGATTTATTTGTATATATGATCGATTTGTACTAATTAAGCTAGTTGAATTGTGTATATGAATTGTGTATAAGGATTGTGTATATATATAGTAGTTGTATAATTACAAATCCAATTCGTTTAAATACTAGTTGATTTAATTCATTCTAAAAAAATCTCAACTACAAGGTTAACAAATTAAAAGGGCCGTGGTACTACTATACGTATACGTGATGGATGCATGAAAAATTCAGGCGTCACCAGTGCCATGCAAGCGCAATTTAGTCCCGGTTGGAATTGAGCCGGAACTAAAGGGGGTCCTTTACTCCCGGTTAAAATACCCGGGACTAAAGACCCGATGGATATCCGAGAGATATGACCCTTACCAACCGGGACTAATGCTCAGTTTTCTACCAGTGAGAGGAGTCGGAGCTGGTAAAGCTAGAATTTGGGGCTCATCTAGTTACCTCGATTTTCATTTTACTCCTTGCCATAGTAGTAAAATAGTACAGTAACAGGCATGTGCAAGAGGCGCATATACCGATGAAACAATGGGGAAGTTTGTTGACTTGACTCAGATCTAGACCATTCAAAGCAAGATAATCGGCACAAACGCAACCATATTAAAGTAACTTCCCATGTCAGTTGAAGTTTTATTTTTTTTGAACGGCATCTCAGTTGAAGTTGGTGCAGGCTCTGGCTTGTCTTGTCACATGCCTAGTACATTTTGTTACTCCTAGCTCTAGGATCAGTGTAGGATCCCACTTGCAACGTTGGGGCCGGGCAAAACCTCCCTCATCAGTCGTAACCGGCAGCCCGGCACCATTGCTTGCAGCTAATAAACTACCGGCTTATTGCTTTATCAAGAAAAAACCCCGCTTATTCCAGCAAACAGCTACAACTACAAATTTTTGGGAAACTCCAAGTACCAGATTCTGTTAGGTTATCCAAACAAAGATTTAAAGTTCTTTATGTGAAAACTGCAGGTTCATGGAAACGTGTTTCCACAAAACAAGTGATCCAAACAATCCAAAGAATCGGTTCAAAGAGTCATGCAAATGGAAGACGGCATACCTGTATGCACCCATGCAATTACTTGAAATGGGGCAGTAATTTATCAGCATACAACGAACTTTGTCTCTACTCGTTTCGAGTCCAAATTTTGTATGGGTACTCGTATTTTTCTAAATTTATTCTAAGATTTAAGCGGTACTATTTTTCAGTGGTAAGCAATGAACCCATCGACTGTCGGGCATACATCCTCGGACCCACGAGTAGGCCTTGTACGGCCCACCTAGGGGCGTACTCGGACGTGATCAGGACTTGGAGGCTACGCCGCAGGGTAACGTAGTCTCCACGAACTCCTAAAGACTAGTCGGATTACTCAAGGAAACTACTTTGTCAAATTAGAGTAGGACTCTGTAATCGTGTTCGACTAGAACTCCTACCCTATAACCCAGCTCCCCCGACTATATAAGGGCGAGCAGGCTAAGCACAATGTAACACAACTCATCAATAAAATCCACACACAGGACACATGACGTAGGGTATTACACGATCTAGCGGTCCGAACCTGTCTAAATCGTGTTTCCTGCGTCACCATCGACTCTTTGATTCTCAGCGACACCCACACAAAACACCACCTCGGGTACTCCCTAAGCGGGTTGCCGGTATAAAACACCAACAACTGGCGCGCCATGGTGCACCAGGTAGGGAAGTCACCGAATTTCTCCGCGCGAGATCGATGGCACCAACCATCATCAAGCTTGCGTTTGCCTTCAAAGCGGGCGCAACTTCCATTGAGAGTGGGTTAAACATCTCCATACTTTGCTGACAAGATCAAATGAGACCATTTCCGTGTCAAAAGGAAAATGAGACCATTTATCGTGGCGTACGATCCATTAATAAGTCCCTCATCTCTGACCATTTCACCAACGCTCCATGCTCCATCTGCGGAGGAAAGAGAACAATTCAGGTGCTCCACCACCTTGAGGTACTCTCATACTCCACATCAAAATGATCCACCAAAACATGCATGATAGATTCAATATAAAATATGAGTAGATGCACGATGCAATGATCCATGTTCATGCAAAATTTGAAGTTGAACAAAATTATATGATATACCTAAACTCTATCCTAGATCTAGCTACTCTTGACCATGCTTACATAAGACAACTCTACAGACCCAAGATATATTTTGCCGTCCTCTCGTTCGACCACCTCTGTTGGACGGACATCCTTGGGACCCCTCATTTCTTGCAACTTCTCACCTTCAGAGCCGATCCTAATAGCGACCAAGTGGCTGTCCTTTCCAAACGGGAGCTCATACTTCTCCCTATGCAGCGCAACCCAGTACCCACCCTTCCCGTCGGGCCTCACATTGTCCGGGTATCCCGGTAGGTCGGTAAATAGCTCAGATGTACCGGCCTTAGGCCCTCGGATCCAGTACCTCATTAGCTTGCATGGTCCCGTGAGAGCGACGATAAGATGGCTCCTGTCAGCGCTGATGGCAATGCCATTGGGATATGTCACGCCGGATTGGAGCACGGTGACCTTATTTGTACGTCTGTTGTATCTCATGATGCGCCCCGTCGAGTCTCCCGATGCGGTGACCATCTGATGCTGTGCCCGCGTGTACGTTGTGCTACTGTCGGTGAAGTAGACGTCACCGGTGACCTGGTCAACATCCACTCCATTCGTGAAGCGTAGCGGTGCACCGCCGGCCTCAGTTGCATCCACCGTCGCTTCCCCACCGTTCGGCCCGACGCGCATCAGCCCCATGTATGCGTCCGCGATGTACAGGTTGCCGGAGTTGTTGTGGAAACGAAGGCCCAGCGGCCGGCCGCAGGAGCTCTCTGTGGCAACCGCCGGGAGCTCAGACGAGGGTGCATCGCAGCCGTTCTTGATGTAGCTAGGGCTGTACGCGAAAGTGGCAAACCCAACGCTCTTGCCTGCGTACTTGAGGATGCGGCCGTCGGAGACGCTGACGTAGGGCCCGTCGCCGCGACGGTCGAACGCGACGCTCTCGGGGCCGATCAGCCCGTCGGGCAGCTCCAGTCGCTGGGTGTTGGTGGCGTCGATGGCCTTGGCTACGGCGGCGGAGGGCAGGAGCAGCAGGACGGAGAGCAAAGTCGCCAGAAGGGGCAGCGTCGACGTCCTCCGCGCCATGGGTACGGTGCTGTTACGTCGAGTACTACGAGCGAGACTACGATGAGTACGCGGTGGTTCTGGCTTGCTGTTGCTGTTGCTGTTGCTGGCTTGATGGACAGGGCGTACCGCGCCTCCCGTTTTATTGGGTGGGTTCTTCAGGTCTCATCTCCGAATCGGCTTCAGCACTCCAGCAGTCCAGCACAAAATCGGACTCAAAGTTTCCCTCGGCAGAGCAAAGGAACAGAAACGGACTCGGAGTTTCACTGAAGGAGAACCAGGTTCCAGGGCCACAACCTTGCCTACCTAATACCTCAGATCCACCAGCCCAACTGCCTCGCTGCAGCCGTCGCCCTTCTCGTTGGGCAGTGCTAACAACTCTGACGTACTGTCATTCTTGATCCATCCACCACCAGTACTGACGGACTGGCAACTAACCTCCCGGGCTGAGCAGGAGGCCACCAAAATCTTCAAACCTAAATCTCAACCTGAAACCCTAACCTTCTAGAGTTTAAGAGGTTGCTAGGCATGGAGAAGATGAAAGCACTTCACAGAAGAAGGTACTCGAGATACAAAATTCGACATATTTTAATTTCACCCCAACAATCTGTCAACAAATAATTCAGCGCTCATATTTTAACTTGCAAGTGTTTTTTGAGTCCTCTCTCAGAATAATGTTTGACGGCGTGAAGTACCGAATTATCGATCAGACAAGCGGGCCAAGTAGGGTCAATAAAAAATCTCCAAGAATTTGGCCTACATCCCGATTACAGCCCTACATTTTTTTTAGGGAAATACAACCCAACATTTTCATTTCACGCATCAAAAAGATGACAATGACGGTAGTGTTACTTCACCGGCGAAGTCATCCAAGGTCCTAGCAAAGTAAAAAAAAAAGCTTTACAAATCATATTTGAGTATGCAAGAAGCGTGAACACAACATTTTAGAGAGAAGATGTTTAATGATGAGGAAATAAGGAGACCTGGATTTTTTCCCCTAGGTTCCATATATCTGGTAAATAAACGTTTATAGATGCCCGGGATTATTTTGGATGTGTGTCCAATTAGTGTATTTTGAATTTGTCCACACGTTTCAATCATACAAAAGCTGATCAAGCTCCATGGGACGCTTCTGGTCAAGATATTCCTGGACGATGTCCATCCATGCTTCTTCAATTATAACTCTAAGCTTTTCTTTGGTTTGCTCTGCTGTTACCCCATATTGCTTCATGCAAGTTTGCACTGTGGATACCACATGTATCGACGCTTGTTCCCGCCGCTTGAAAGGACCAAAGAGTCAAGATACTTAGAAAACAAACATTTGGCGAGTGCAGTAACTCTATCCTAATCAAGGCTTTCACTACTGATGAGAAGATTTTACGACATCTTATATGTGGATAAATTTGGTATACCTCATGTGACACGATGTCATTGCCAATGCGCCCCACAATAGAAACACCTCTGACAATTTTCGGAAAGGTGAAAACCCAATCAACATCCTCCTCCCTAGTAGTAGTCTCTTCTCTTAGTGAAATGAGCACAAGGTTTATTATTTGCATACAAACACTGCTGCGCATGGATATTTGGAGATGCTCGTCGACACTAGTTGGTACATAGCGTTGATCACGCCAGTTCACCTCAGCGTGGTAGAATTTAGCGGTGCAGATCACCTATACAGATAGATATGCAAGTCATTAAAATTAAATTTATTAAAAAATGCCATGGTTCCTTAGTGTGATCTTTTGAAGCAACTTACTAGTTTCTTGACCAATTCAGCGTGCCTGTTTTTCTGAAGTTTTAACTCATCCTCGATCTTATTTGTAGTGTTAAGTATGTTGATGAGGAGTGCCTTCATGTGTGCTGGGAACTTCTCTGTGGTCTGTCCATCCCACCTGCCATCAGTTGTACAAGCACAGGTACGGTAAATGTTTTCTTTAGTAAATTCTGTTTATCCTCCTGTGATATTATTCCAAAAAGTGAGCTATGTGAACCTTTCCATGGCTGTGGTGAAGACATTACTCTCCTCTGTGGTGCTGTAGTTGTCATAAAGGTCATCAAGCAATGACGCTAATAGGGTGAATTTTGTCAGCATTGTCCGTGAATATGAGTAGTAGGGTTCATAAAGCGCTCCGAGAATCCAAAAATGCATCTCCACCATGCTGTCTCGTGCGAAGCTGAGGTCTGTACGTGATTGGAAATCTTTCCACCATCTATAAATTATTAATGGTTAAATGTTTATTATTAGTAGTTTAACACAGTGCACCAGACTAATTATAAGCAATTCCATTAAGTTGCTGCCAACTTATTGTGTCTGTGTCTCCTTACATTGTAAGTTCTTTCAACTCATCACAGTAGATAGCTTGCAAGATGTTGTAGTCCAGCTTTGCAAAATCTAGTAGTGTCTTATGTTGCACAGCCTTCTTCTCGTATACTGAGATGTAGCGCCTTGCCTCCACTCTCTCAACCCGCCTGAACCGAGGTGTCTCCAAAGTGCATCGCACTTCCTCTGCCAGATCTGGCTCCAAATTTGTCATCATCAAAAATTGGAGACGGCTCTTATTGAAAGTGATAATGTCGTCAAGTATCTCCTCCCCATGAGTTCTCATATATGCAGCATCATATAGCATTAGCAAGCAACTGACATCATCACTTGAAATGTTCCCTTGCTTGTCCCTAAACTTCTCAAACACGTCTGCATACATGTTTAAGCATTTATTCATCCTAAGAAAACTCAAAATTGCATACCACACAGCAAAGGCATATTTAGCATCAGCATCAACAAAAGTTTAAAAAAAATACTTTGATACTAAAAGTACTAGAATTGAATTTGTCGTCTTACCTGCAGAGACAGTGTATCCATGCTTCCTAAGTAAATAGAACCGCAATGAGGTGATATAGAGGTCATTAGAGCCCCTATCCTTGTCATTGTAGATAGAACAAAGTAAGTCAGCGATCTCCTTGTAGTGGTAGTCCACCCCTATCCGTTGCAGCGTGTCAACTAGCTCCAGTTTCTGAGCCAGATTGGAGGAGGCAATGATTTCCATTATGATCTTTCTCACCTCCTCCTCCTTTATGCGTGCCGTCTCCTTCATTGACAATAGCTGCAGTAGAAAAATAACAAAATATCTCATTGACATATGGGCACTACTAGAAATATGAGCATTCGTCCTTGACGTTACTACCGGACAGCTTTTCGTCCGGTACTAATATGTGAAATTAATACCGGGTAAAAATTTTCAGTCCTCGGAGTTCTTTTAGTACCAGGCAATAACACCAGTACTCCGTGGAGTACCATTTAGTACCGGTCGGTGTTATTGATTGGTACTAAAGGCCTCTCCACGGGTAGTCCTGCTAATTGGGTTGTAACCCAGGTTATAACCCCACCAATCCATTCTCACAAGAAAATAAATATAACCCACCCCAAACCAAACCTCCATCATCACACACCACACCACCCCAAACTTTTCATTGCATAAGTTATACAAACTGCTTGCTAAATATGGTTACAACCCAATAAGAAACCATTAGGTACCCAATAAAAACTCATTAGGTAGTTTTTTCGTTTGAGTTTGTATGCAACTCTTGATGCAGGGTCCACATGTAAATCTAGCCACACTATTTTTGCACAAAGTAGCGGACTGTCAAACTAATTCATCTGCAACAAGTTTCTGTCAATTTCTCTAAAATTTGAAGGTGTGAACGCGAGGTTTTAGTTTTAGGGTCCGACTCTTTAATGCGGGACCCACATATAAGTCCAGCCGCACTACTTTACACAAAGTAGCGGACTATCAAGCTAATTCATCTGCAACAAGTTTCGGTCAATTTCTCCAAAATTTTAAGGTGTGAACGCGAGGTTTTAGTTTTAGGGTCCGACTCTTGACGCGGGACCCACATATAAGTCCAACCGCACTACTTTGCATAAAGTAGCGGACTGTCAAGCTAATTCAACTGCAACAAATTTCGGTCAATTTCTCTAAAATTTTAAGATGTAAACACGAGATTTTAGTTTTAGGGTCCGACTCGAGGCTCCAGGCTTTTGAATTCTTAACGGGTCGGGTTGAGAGCCTTTTGGACCCCAAAACAATACCAGACCCCCAAACACCCTCCAAACTATCTGTTTGTAAAACCCAACCCAAAAACCAAACCATCTATTAGGCGAACCAATTACAAATCAATCCAAATGAACTCATTATAGAAACCAAATCAATAAAACCAATAAACCCAAACCAATTAACAGGGCTATCCACGGGTTACTTCAAAAGGAAAGCATATCTAACTCAATCACATGTGCTGCGTAGGTGAGACGGTAAGGAAGGTTCGTGCGAGGCTTAAGGTCATGGGTTCGAATCCCACGGACCGTGCACGCGCATATTACGTGTGAAATTCACGTGACTTGTGGCTTGCGACAATGGTACCGGCCATTTTGGCCGCTACTAAATGGCATGACATTTAGTATCGAACAAGCAGTACTAGTCAGGCGTAGGGTACTAAAGGGACCGGGGGTTACTGATCGTTCACTTCCCCAGTAGTGGGCAAAAGAACTATTCGGTGCACATATGGACATTTAAACCTCATTGAATGATTGAATATGGAAGTTCAACAAAGGTCGAATGAGTTGCACTTTGCCCCTCACAATAGGTTCCATGATGTCAGAAATGAGAAATCTCATATGAAACATGTTGTTTTGAAAGTATGGGGGCAAAATGAAATAATTCGATTTGTTTATATGGGTCTAAGTGACACAAAATGCTTTATATGAGGTTCTCTTAAAGTATTGCCTATATAGATAGATATGCAAGTCATTAAAATTAAATTATTAAAAAATGCCATGGTTCCTTAGTGTGATCTTAAAGTATTGCACCTTTATATGGGCAAAATGCAATTCACCTTGCATATATACCATCCCTCTCACAAATTGAAGTCTATTGTAAAGTATCTAGAAGAAACTAAAACATAAGTTTTGCTGCCAAATAAAACGGCAGCTATCTTTATTATGTTATAAGCTTTTGTTTTTTTTAAAAAAATTTGTTAGAACATTGTTCACCGACATTATAATTCTCTTTACCTGTGATGGAGTACATGTAACATGGTTGAGGAAGAAGTCACCCCAGGGGCTGGGGCTGTAATGCCGGAGTTTGCGCTGCGACTGCGAAGCGAGGGCTAGCTATTGGGTGATAGGTGGTCGCCATGTCGACGGCTGGTGTTGCCTCCGAGCGTCGTCGGATCTCTGTGTGATGGCTAGAGATTAAGGTCTGGCTGGTTGGCTGGAGATGATGGCCCTGCTGGGACTCGGACGTCTTTATATAGACCATCAAACGAGCAGGAGGTCGGCATCAACTACTTCATTCGGGTAGTACGTGCCCTACTAGTGTCGACAGGCATTCAACTTCATTCTGAGTCACGTTTATTTATTTGTTTAATTATTTGCAATGTTTTCAGATTCAATATTGAATTATAAACAATGTGCACGTTCCGGGACTATCAATATCATGTATTTGGGATCGTTTTTTTATTTCGAAATAATGTATTTAGATAATAGGAGTGATGGTATACACTACAAGACTTGCCATTTTTCCCAACAGTTTCTATTATAAAGTGACCAACAGTGATAGCGCTTTGGTTCAATAGCTGCAAAAACTGTAGGTAATGAGTTTGTGGGGGATTACATTGTTGGTAATTACCAAAACTGTTGGGAAAGATAGAAAATTATACAACTAATACTGTTGGGAACTTAGAAAATACACTAGTGATGCTAACACTGTTGGCCACTAGAAAAAAACTGTCGGGAAAGATGTACACTCTTGTAGTGATAAGTGTTACCTACATACATGACCGGTCCTTGATGAGTTGTTGTGTGTGCGTGTACACTGTGACAAGCGATCTGTCCTAATCCACGTGCTCAATGTGGCAAGCGACGTTTATTTGTGGCCGTGTGTCCCATCACACAGATGTTTGGTAAGGTGTGTTTTGATGATAAATGACAACCTTATACTTGTGACTAACCCATGTGTTTTGAAGCGGATATATCATTGGTTATCTCGTCACGAGTATATTAGAATGTGGACCCCTAATTTGAATTGCAATAACGGACATGGAGCTAATGCGACAAGGCTAAGGACCTTTTTAGAACTAAGTGTCACAAGGAGATGAAGGGCACTTAGTGTAATATAGGTTTTGTTAGTTTGTAGCTCATGGACCGTACTATTAAGAGAAATTTCGATGATAGTAGCTTGATCATGTGAAGCTAGCCATGAAAATGATGCACACTCAGTACTCTTTGGCACTTGTTAGCTTAAACAACTCATGGAAGAACTCAAGAAGTGAAGAAATCGATGAAAAACTCAAAGGAGATTGAATTGGATGAGTTATACAGATAAAGGGACCGCCGTCGACGCGCTATTTTTTAGTTGCATCGGATAAATTTTCTGGGACTGGAATTTCTTAAGGAAGGCATCCTTTGTTCCGATACTACCATCGGATGAATTGGTACAGAGCATCGGACAAAGCATATCTTCAATTCCAGCTGACAGAAGGTTTTTGAGTTTTGGACCTTCAGCACCGGATGATCCGACGTCTTTGTGGATGGCCGTCGAATGAATGCGTTGGAGGAACCATATTTTCAATTGAAGCTGACAGAAGGTTTTGGACCAAACTCCCTTCAGCACCGGATGATCCGATGCTTAGCTCAAGACCGTCGGAGCAAACACTGGATAAACTTTTCATTGTTACTTTTCTAACGGCTAGAATTTTGTCATGCGAGTGGCCGGATGTTCCGACACCTCGGGGATGGAGACCATCAGAACATCCGATGGTGTGCTTTTTCTGCAGCACTTATCTAACGGCTAGCTGGTGTTCCCTAGCCTATTTATACCCCTCCCTAGATCATTTGAGTTGCTCTTGACACCCTGAAGATTTCAAGAAGCCCATGAGAAAATGAGAGTATGTTAGAGCCAAAAAAAGTGATTTGTGATTTGCAAGATTAAGGACTTCTCTTAGTGTTTGAGAGTGATAAGTGAGCATCTAGTTCGTGACGGAGCTTAGTGCTGGTCAACTGAATCATTGAGGCTTATTACTCTTGGTGTTTGACGTCACCTGGACGGTCTTCGTGATCCAGAGGTTCTTGGTGAGCTCTTGGAGATTGTGGGAGCCCTAAGAGGTTGATCTTGTACACGGTTTGAAGTTCGCTGTTCCAAAGATGGAGAAGGGACATTCTTAGTGAGCACTCAAATCTTGGTGGTTTGAGGGGGAGCAAAACCCTTAGTGGGTGCTCCAATGTGGATTAGAGGGAGCATCAACTCCTCGATACCACGGGAAAAAATTCGGTTGTCTCGTGTCCTATCTTTTTACATTTCAGCACTTCCTTTAAGCATTTACTTCCTGCAATTTATTTGTTATTTTGCTCTTGTTCAAGTTGTGCTTGTTTTGCTTATATCTTGCCTTAGGAAATGATGATCAGCATGATAGTGTGCTCTCCTTGCTAGGTTCCTTGTTTGCTAGTGTGTTCATTTTCTAGGTTTGAACCTTGTAGATTGGGCAACACTAGAAATCTAGGTTAAGGTTCGCTTTTACTATTCTATAAATTTGAAAAAGTTCCAATTCAACCCTCGGGCCACCGTTTCAAGATGCCAAGCTTCACCTTGAATATAGTCACTTTTCTCCGGCTTTGGAGGGACAGCAGGGTTGTCGTTGTAGTCGTTAGCACCAGGCGATGGCTCCAGTGGCGATGGAAAGACTTTTGATCCAACTTCAAGGAAGGAAGGCTATACGTTGTAAATGATACTCTGGTTAATTCCTTAACGATCCCCGTCACAGGGGCCCCAGCCAATAAGAATCCAGCATTCGCCTACAATGATCCGCAGCGCAACGCAATCAAAGCCGTCCGATCATGCAGGAACCGACCTAAATCCGCTGTGCCCTCTCGCGTAGGCGCCTATAAATAGCGCCCCTCCCTACGGCCAAATTGCACCACGGCAGACCAACGAGGCATCAAAGTGAAGGTTACACACACGATCTGTGAAAGCGAGGTAAATAGATCCATCTCCTTCATGTTTACCTTTTCTTCTGAGTGCTTCAATTTGTGCAGTACCAACAGATCAGGTGACTATATTCTGTACATGCTGGCCATTTTGGCAGGTTTTAATTATAAGTGTACATGGTTAGGGTTTTGATGTTGTGAAATTATGGGTGTGATTATATTGCAAATCTTAATATGGTTAAGGTAGACAGTAATCCCCACTCTCGACTGGCTTTATTCATGATTATTTCGTACAAGTTGATAACTTTCTTTACATGACTTTGTTTGGGGTTCTGTTGTCTCATAAGGGCGCCATTATGCACTGAACTCACTGTACTTCTTTTCATATGAAGCAACTCTATCCTTCTCCGTGTTAAAGCAAGCCCTTTTTCTTTGCATCCCTGTGATGAAATTGTAGCTTATTCTCCCCTCTGAAATCCTTTGTACCCATCCGATGTGGCAATGCCCTAGTCCTCATTAAGCACTTTTGTTTGTCTTTTATTTGCGCTGTAGTCATTATCTGCAAATGAGTAAGCCACATGCCCACATTTCAATTCATATTTTTCTTACATGTTCTCAAATTTTCCTATTACGCGATTTAGTTAGACAACATGTGCACATATCAATTAGATGCAGATTACTGGTTTACACAAGTATTTATTTTCTGTTTCTAAAAGAGTATTTCTATACTGATGATCATGATTTACCATTTTGTTTGTAAGATGGCTCGCACTAAGACGACAGCTCGGAATTCAACTGGAGGAAAAGCCCCTAGGAAGCAACTAGTTGCAAGGATGTTTGTATGTGCATGTAAATTTTGCATGTTACTTATCCTTTAATAATGCATTTGCATGTTAACAGTTGTTTTCTATTATGGTTTTGCGACGATAGGCTGCTGCCCGTAAGACAGCACCGGTAACCGGAGGGGTCAAGAAGCCTCGCCGTTACCGCCCTGGTACCGTAGCTCTTCGGTATGTGCAGCTTTCTATGATTGTATTTCATGCAAATAACTGTGTATGAATTTCATCTCATCTTTATATTTAATTTCCTGTTATTTTCAAATGATCCATTTTCCTCTCTAATGTTCCAGTGAAATTCGCAAGTACCAAAAGGGCACTGAGCTGCTCATTAGGAAGATGCCCTTCCAGAGGCTGGTGAGGGAGATTGCCCAGCTTCACAAAGTATATACCGTTGCTTTAATCACTACATGTTTTTCTTGTTATCTGAAACATTTGTAGGATGTAAATACTAATAACTACTTTTTTTTCGCATTGTTCTTATATTCTATCACTTCATGACTATTCTTGCAGAGTGATTTGCGTTTCCAGAGTCATGCAGTGCTTGCTTTGCAAGAGGCGGCAGAAGCATATCTTGTGGGTCTCTTTGAGGACACCAACCTATGTGCCATCCATGCCAAGCGCGTGACGATCATGCCGAAAGATGTCCATCTGGCTACAAGGATCCGTGGTGAAAGACCATGACTGTATTGAGAAGGGAGCTATACCGGCCACAACCTGCTGCATAATTTCCAAACTGCTGCCTTTATGTCAAGAACTGTTACCTTATTAGTTTGTGCGAAACATTACAACTATCTGTCAAATAATTAGTTAATGTTGGTGGAAGGTACCTTCCTAGGTTTTCTTTTGCTGAATCTGTCAAATAATTAAGTTCTACATGACTGCAATGATATCAATTACGATTTTCTGATTGTTTTCCTGGCTGTTTAACTTTTTTATTATGTGGAAGCTGTGTGATACAATGCAAAACAATGTGACCTTTTCAATAATCTTGTATAAATGATCAGCTTTTTATTCAGTCCCCACAAAGTATTTTTTAGAACGAAAAAAGCTAAAAGTTTTTAATGCGTCAGAATAAGATAACTGTTCTATCTGCTGATAAGGAACACATACATCAGCGCATCTGCACACGATTTAGGCAAACCTTTGCATTAACCTTAGTGAACTTCATGGTTCATGGTGATATTCTGGCACAGTTAGATTAAGGGAAACCACCAATCAATGGTGAAATGTACAACGTACTACCTCCATTTTTTGTTATTTGACGCCGGTGGTTTCTGGAATATTTAACACTAATAGTTTTCTGAAACAACATATAAACAAACATAGAGTAGTAGTTTTTTTTGGGGAAAAAATATATGAAATAGATGACCGGACTTCAGTTCTTCAGACAGTTTATTTCAGATTGTTTTGTGCAGGCATCAGCAGTTTATTTTTGTATACTCTGTGCAGACTGCGATGCCCACACCCTGATACCTGAAGGTTTCTTTTACCTGAACCAAATAATACCAAAAATATTTGACTTGAAAAAGTTTGCTTGCAAATTTGGTCAGTGGCTACTAACACAAAAGAGGCATATATGGGCAGAGTCTAAAGCAATAAAATAAAAATGATAATGAGTGAGAATGCATATCAAGGACTGAGTGGTGAACACGTATTTGTGCAGCACAACCACCGACTTTAAATTTTTAATAATAAAGCAAGACTGTTACACACACACATACACACACACATGCGTTTGAATAAAAAAAATGGAAATGAATACATATAATTGATATTTTTCTAATATTTCTTCCAGTGCTTCAAATGAGCTTCAAACTACAGGACATGACTACCTAGTTAGAAGTAAGATGCTGACGACTATATACGAGACAGTACAATCACTTCCTGCAGAACTGACCTATGTATCGATTCCGTATAGCTAGGTTTATTATGGAGTTGGTGTTATTTCTGAAGTTTCAACAATAGCTAAACTACTCCTTCCGTTACATTTTCAAAATGTAGGTCGTTTTACCTTTTCTAGGTACATAGATTTTACTATGTATCTAGACATAATCCTATATTTTGGTGTATAGTAAAATCTATATATCCATTAGAAAAGACAAAACGATCTACATTTTGAAAAGAAGATTGCCTTTGTGGACGCTGATCTGTCACCTACAGCTTTATTGCTTTCCTTGTTCTCGGTGAGGAGGGAGTCTTCAGATAGTTTGGAAGGGTCAATCTTGCATATCTTCTCGCTCTGTTTGGCATTGTTATCGTGCCAGAAGCGTGGCCTATGTGGACTTGCTAATGTTTCCAAATCAATTACCACGTGTGACACCATATTCTTACGTCCGATCATCACGCTACAAAATTAATTAAGATAGTTACTGTTAGAAGACTAAAGTTCGGCAAAAGAAGAGTCTACTATGCATTTGGTTTCCAAAAAGAAAAAAGAGACGGTACTAAGTATAACTTTGAATAATAATCAGCGGGAAGAGAGCGGACAAGCAGCAGAGGCGAAGTGTGTGGAGCGAGGAGCACTGGCGAGCAACGCTGGCGAGGGCGGATGCAAGCCGACCGACGAATGCCCAAACGGCAATACCTCGGTACGATTGAACCATGCATGTACAATACAAGCCTCCTGAGTTTAGATTAATACTCTATGTCCTGTTTGCAACGGGTTGTATTGATCCGTATGAGAATCTAGCCTATTAAAATGGGGGTGAGCTTCTTGGGGAGATTGCAACCAAAGGGCATTGTGTATTTTCCTTATGCCTTTATAGTTGAGGATCTCCTTCTTTAATTCTACGTTGAGTATATGTGAGCATACATAGAGTACTCTATGTGAACATACTAATTTTTATATACTATTATCAAGGTATAATTACAATATATTCAAAAATAGGAGTATTTTTTGAATTCTTGGTATAGTTCACGTTGGAGTATCTTAGAACTAGTGTATAAACATATACATGATGGTATAATGATCGTGGAAGTAGCTCCATGCGCATGCGCACACACAAACACACCCCTTCATATCCCGCAAGTATGGAGAGTCCTGGCTCGGATCGATCCAGGAATATCAAGGCATCTTACTTTATTAATGAGCCAAGCATCTTGGTTCAGGATACACGAATCTAGGTACATATATATTATATGTACCTATATTAAATGGTTTAAATTATATTCCCACTATTTTAAAATGAAACTAATTTTACTTTTTTCCTAAGTCGAACTTCTCTAACTTTAATCATGTTTAGTTTATAGAAAAATACACAACATTTACGAAATCTAGTTAGTTACATTGAATACACCATTAAATATATGACATGGGTTGAAGTTAGAGGAGTTTGACATAGGACAAAACTTAAAGGGGTATTTGTGTTCTGGCCCCTACTTTGATTTGTAATTGTGATTTTTCCCTCATTTTCTCAACTTTGTGATTTTACCTTCAACTATTTACAAGTCAATGCAATTTCGCCCCTAGTCAATGATCAAAACATGGGTAAATACGCAAAGACCAAGGGTAAAATTGCATTGACTTGTGAATAGTTTATGACTTTTTTGTTTGATAATGACAAAAAAGAGCATCATAAATTAGTGAAAATAGAAAAATCATCACAAAATTATTGACGAATAACTTGTTTTCGTTGTAGAATGCCTTTTATTACAGGGTATAGGCAATGGACGAATTTTCGTCATGCGAGCGTCATAGATTATGAAGCATGATGAAAAACCAGTTTTTATGACATAAATGAAATGTCACTGAAGGCCACATGTGTTGTAGTGAAAACAAGGATAAAAACACAATTGCACTTTAAAGTAGGGCAAGATCACAAAAAAGGCAAACTTAAACCATCTACGTTTTGGAATGGTGGGAGTATTTGTTCAAAAATAAGAACTGTATGTGTCAACAAAAGATTCTTAATCTAACTACAACTTTAGCCCTCTAAGAATTTCTATAGTTAGGGATGACCAGTATTGCCAAACAACCCCAGAAATGACAAGATGCAATTAACAATATATTTCCTTAGTAGTTCACCATATGTTATTCTTCGGAAAAAAAATAAACAAGTGTAATCTATCCGAATAGTACATTTTTATTACCTTTATACTAGAAAATGAGAATAAAAATGCAAATTTCTATTTGCCTCGGAGTTAGTGTTGCGTGGTATATCTCTATTTGCATGTCAAAAATGTTACCCGGCCCCTCCGTCCATAAATATATGACGTTTAGGACAAGCTAAACGTCCTGTATTTATAGACGGAGGGAGTACTTGCTATAGTTCAAAATAGAAGTGGTTAAGGACATCAACACGGTCTATAAAGGAAAATTTGGACCAATAATATATCTATATGTATGTTGTCTCAAATATGCATAAGTTATGTATCAGTATCGCTCCCTCCATAAAAAATAAGTGTATTTCTGACTAGATGTCTGTAGTCATAAATGGAGTTAGGACTAACTAGATTGTCCTAAACGTCCTGTATTTATATTATTTATAGACGTAGGGAGTACTTGCTATGGTTCAAAATAGAAGCGGTTTAGGACATCAACATGGTCTATAAAGGAAAATTTGGATCAACAATATATCTATATATATGTTGTCTCAAATATCCATAAAAAATAAGTGTATTTCTGACTAGATGGACTTACTTTTATACGGATCGGAGGGAGTATAAGACTGCTACTTTTCATGATACATCTACTAGTATCAACCTTATACTGTAAATAACATCTATAGACTTTTTAACTTTCGTGGTCAAACTAAAAAGTTATGACTTAAGACAACCTTAGAACAATCTATACTTAAAATCGAAGGGAGTATAGTTTATAAACGTAAGGGACGTTTCTTTCTGCATTTTGTCCACTTCTGTTGGAGCGCGGTATATATAGCCCTTGATCTTTTATAGAAATAATATTTTGTACTCATGACATGCATGGGAGTTGCGCAAACCATTCCAAAGCTAGCACGCAGTCCAGCCGTAGGTAAACATGCTCGTAGGACTTTAAAAGTAACATGATTATATATTGTTTACCTTTTGTAGCCTGCTATGTCGCTGAATCCCAAAGCAATCAATGGGTCATTGCCAACTGCTGGAATAATGTACTCCACCCTATAAAAGAAGGAAACCGACTCCATTAAACACAATGTACTAAGGAAAAGATCCATTAAACAGGAATTTTGTGAAGAGCAAAATTAAGTCAAATACCATTGATCCAGCATTGTTATGTTTAATTCAAAAATGATTAAAGAGTTTCACAGGCCAATAGTTACAGGGACCATTTGGAATGCATAAGAAAATAGAGATTCGGTAGGATCAGAAAGCGCAAGAAGTTGTATTCTACTGTGAAGAAAATAGGAGAATTTGGTTGTTTAGATGGAACATTGGAAAATAAGAATTGGGAAGAAGAGAAAGATTTAATAGAGATTGGACGTCATTTTAAATTTCTGATAAAATTCCTATGTATTTAGGTATCCTATAGGTTTTTTGCTAGGATAAATTCAAAGGATGCCATAGATTTGAAATTTGACCTAAAAAATTGACCTCAAAGGATCCCTTGATCCAAAAGGTGAAAGCAAATGTACAAAAGACACAAACTTATGTGTCAAAAACAGGACTGGTAGCAAGATGCGGGGAATAATAAATAAACAAATAGTATGAAGCATTACCTGAACGTATTGAGGTTAATGATACGAGTAATCCCCTTTTCCTCGCCCGTAACTACGATTGGAAGCGTCGGGTGACAAGCCACTTGCGTGTTTATGCCACATATAATATTGTGAACGCATCTCTGTTTCTCCATATCCCAAATCTGACGCAAACCAAACAGAAGAATAATACTATATATCTCCATTTCAAAATAAGGTTTTCCTTTAAGATTGCGTGAACTCCAACTTCCAAAATTTTGGTCATTTGTATACACAAATTTATTAAGATTCGACAAATGCCAATGATATAGAAGCAGATTTATTATGAACAACAACCCTCATAAAAGGTACTGACATTAAAATATCTGAATAGGAGACCATGTCTATGCCCTTGTTAGAGGATGAGTTATAACAAACTAGAATTAGGATATTTAGTCTGAGTATGTCATCTTAATTAACATATGTAGTTCAGAATGTTCTTTGTAATTATATATGACTCATATGACCCTGAACTATATAATAAAAGTCCAGGAAACCCTACAGGTTAAGGTGTTCCCGTATGTTATATGGTGACTCATCAAATCCTACTTGGGGGCAAGGACTCAAAAGGGTGTGCTATTACAACTTATAGCTCTACTAGGAAGCATTACTCATAATTTTATGTTTGCTGGTTTTGGAGGGGACTATGTAAACAAGAAGGTGGGGGCTCTAGGAAATCAATCAATCCAAGGGCAAACAAGACCAACACAAAGTTCTCATCCAAGAGTTGTAAAAGATAATTAGAAATGCTCAAGAGAGATAGGCTAGATACTTATACATCACTAGATTCTTGTACATGATAAGAATCATAGGGTCCTTGAGGGTTAAGCATAGGGTTGTTGGAGAACGACAATCACTTGTACACTCGTGGAGTTGTGCTTAAAGAATTTGCGATCGGTTTTACTAAAATCCTATATTCTCTTGTCGTTGTTGCTCCAACGCTATCATTTAGGGTTTTTTACAAGATTTATCTACATTGTTCTTGATATGGTGCGAGCTCATGTCGTACTTACAAGACCTTTCAAGATTCAAAGGCTCCTGCGCATAATTAGGGTATTAAATTGTAACAAGTGGTGACAGAGCCAAGTTGGATTGATTTGATTTTATAAGAAGGTCAACAATGCTAGGGAGCACGAAATCAAGATAATGTTAGGGATGTGGGATCAAGTAGAGAAATTTGATGGCAAAGGGATTTTCAGTGTGTGGCAGTACATTGTGATGTCCAACAAGGGTTGAGATTGATACTCTTGAGGGGAACAAATCAGACAAGATAACTAACAAAGAATAGAAGGTGATGGACCAAAAGGTTGCCAATACAATTTGACTATACATATCCGATCATGTAAAGTACTACGTAATTAAAGAGAATTCACCGAAGAATTATAAAAGAGCCTTGATGAACTGTATACGGCAAAGTCACTAACATATCGGTAGGTGATGTCGTACATACATCTTCGGACCTACCGAAAAGTTTAGACAGTCCCAAATATAGGGCTGGATACCGAGACGTATCTGACATGGAGATCATGACGCATGACGGCATAGTTTACATGGAAAGGCAGTAACTAGTTGAGGATTAGGAAAGTAGACATGGAGGGGACTCTCCCTCGCTGGGTGGACCTAGACCTAGGGCCACCCGGACCATGGATCTAGACCTACTATAAAAGACCGACGACGGCCTCTCCTTGTCCCGGTTTATGCGGCGCTATAGCCATGACGTGCTTCTTGCTTGTGGGCGTATCGCATGGGTTGCAGAGGTTACACATGCATGTACAGTACACAAGCCACACATCATGATCGGCTACGTCTACAGCAACTCATCAGCAACAGAAATATCTATAGTCACAACGTCCCTGTCATCACTTTCATTGAAGACACCTGTTATGATTGTGGGAGGGAATGTAGAAGAGATAAGGGACGGCAATAGAAGAGGACTCATGCACCTCCAGGTATGGTGCCGGACAATTCATCAGATATGCAGCGGAGAAAATGATGGGCATGAGATTTCAAAACCAATCACAATCGTCAGCCTCGCTCCAGCTACGACTGATAGGGGATGCTAGAGTATGGGTCGTAATAAACTAGAAATAGAATATTGTGTAGTCCGAGTATAGGTACCTTAGCTTATGTAATTCAGACTCGACTTTGTAAAAATTATCTAGGACTGATATAAACCTGGACTATATAATGAAAGCTCAAGTGAGATGTTAGTGGTTATAAGCCGTTCAAGTATTTTCCACGTTCCTAAATGAAAAATAAAACAGATTGGGATAGTAATACTCCGTGCAGAGAGTAGTAGTAACCATATCAACAATGGAGAAAAAAAATGGTGAATCCATATATACCTCTGTATATCCATGGTCCACAACGGCAACCAAATACTGGCCATTTTTGACTGGTGCACTCCAATCAATAGCTCTGAATCCGCCATACAAGTCAGTTTCAGGATTGGTGGAATCAATCCTCCAGATCTATAAATTTCAGGCACGAGTTATCCAGCTTGGAATTGCTATTAGCGATGATAATATAAAGCGGTAAAAGAGAGCCCAACCTTAACGTTTCCAGGGCCATTGCGGGACGAAGGACGAGAACAACTAGCAAAACTGTCGGCATTATCATTCGGGTTAAAGACCACTTGCGTAGCAGGATTCAAGTGCCCTTGGAATTCTCGAGTGCACGTCCAGGCATTATCCCAGTTCCATAGCTTGATCAGGAGGTCATCAGATGAAGTCAACACATAAGGATGACTTGGGTGAACCGCAATTGATATCACTTGATCACTGTGAGCAGTGAATGTATGGAGTAATTTCAACTCTGTTGTGTACACGTTAACTTTCCCAGTTTTATCCCCTGATAGAACCCATTGCATTCTTGCGATGAACTTAACCACAAAATCCATAGCATCCTTCAAACCGCGAGCGTGCTCCGTAACATGATCCTGCTGCTAAAGCAAAGCAAGCTTAACGGGTTAAATGTGCGCAAAAGTGTATTCGTTTTATTCTTTAAAAATAGTAGTAGTATAACGATTGGTCCTTTAAAAGAATGAACAAAGAAGGTGCAATAAAAACATTGATAAATTTATTAAATCCCACTACATGATCTTCAAGTACCTGAGGGTTCTATAATATAATTTAAACATAGGGTGCAAACGATTTGGTGGTATTAATTCACCGACCAATACTCCCCAACAAAAGACTGCCGGAGGTATAGGGTCACTACCGAAAAAATCGGCATTTATCTCGAGGTTCAGTACCGGTTGGTTTTTGACCCAATACAAATGTGAGCATTAGTACCGGGTCTAACGGCTTGTTCCCCAGAAGCCCTATTGACCACCTTTAGTATCGGGTGGAGGCTTCAACGGGTACGAAAGGTGGGGCTTTTCATTCTTATTAAAGCTGCCCGAGCTATTTCCTCCAGCTTGAGCTTCATCCATTCATGACAAAAAGGGGAGGCGCTGTCGGATTTTTTACCATTTTGTGAGGATTTTCACTCATTCAAGTGTTCTAAACGTTAGAAACTTCATCCTCCCTTGATACATGGTTAGTATACTAAGTTTTATGTTTTAGAACTAGAGTAATTTATGATTTTTAGAATAAGCTACAATGGAGAAAATTTTCATTTATATGCATGTATTAGAATAATAGTATACTAGTATACGTAAAGGAAACAAATATGAAATACTAATATAGAATAAAGAAACATAAAAGAAAATGAGAAAAGAAACAAAAAAGAAAAAAATTTAGTACCGGTTGGAGAGACCAATGGTACTAAATTGGCCTTGGCCACGCACGACGTGGCAGCCAATTTAGTACCGATTGGTCTCCCCAACCGGTATAAAGGATCCCCTTTAGTATCGAATTAGCAATACCGATTGCACAACTGGTACTAAAGGGGGGTTTGGACCTGGTACTGAAGGTGCTTTCTCCAGCAGTGGGTGGACTTAGATTTAGAAAGGTTTTGCTACCTTCTCAGTTCTCCAAATGCAAACAAACTTCTGATGGCCCGTCAAAACCCTAGGTTATGTAACAAAAAAAGAAGAAGAAGAGAGTTTATATTTTTTTTGCAGGTAAAGAAGAGCGTTTATATTGAGGGATAATATAACTCAGCAACCATTCTGCACTAATTGAAGAAAGTCAAAATATTCACTCACAGTGGCATTGTAGGATGCACGTCCATGGATATAATTTTCCCGAAATATTTCGTGAATAAGGCCTGAAGATTTAACAATTACACATGGATATGTAAAATGATGTAATAGCAAAAAAAAATCACAAGCAGAATTAAATATATTTTTATATGTGGTGCTCACACGTTCATATCTATGATAATTCTTGTCCGGGCCACTATTGTTGTCAACAAATAAGCAGGCTCGGTGCGACTTGCCTCCCTTGTCTCTGGCTGCGTTGAACACTTGTTCATCAAAGTCCCCTGGATAGCCTTTAATTCCTGAGAGATGGCCCACGTCGGTTCTAGTCACCATCAGGATTTCAAATGACTCCGTATTTGTCGGCTTACATTTTTCGTCCAACAAGAGCCAAGAGACAGCATATGTAGATTGTGGCGGCACAAAGCCAAGCTGACGGTCAGGTACCTTTTTGGATCGTTGCGACCCCGTGCCACCCTCATTTTTGTAGTACCTGGCATTGGCAGAAGGCACCATCCAAAACTGAACTGTATCCTCCGTCGTATTGGTTAGGTGTATTGTGCGCGTACAGAACTTCTCTGGTTTGGGCGGGTATCCGACCACGAAGGGGTAGATGTCTAACAGCTCAGTCATAATGGACTCATCAGGGCATGTCTGAAATAGGAGCACGCAATATTGTTATTTAACATATATCTGTGAGAGAATAATAATGCAATAATATGGTTTAATTCTGGCCACTCGACCCGCCTGGATATATAGTTTCTTTAAAAGAACCAGTGAAACATTACAAAAACGCTGCGCAACCTTTGATTGAATAAACTCATTGATAGATGCCACTTGTTTTGGATATATAAACTTGTTCCTTTTTGTTGAATGGGTTAGTGAGACAAACTTTGTGCTTGTTCCGTTCTTAAATATACGACGTTTTGGAGTTCTAATTTACTTGCCCTAAACGTCATATACGTAAGAATAGAGATGGTATAAGAATATAGGGTGCATATGAGAAGCTCAAAGGTTTTCATATGCAAAAAGTGCCGATCTGAAAAGAAAAAGAAAAATCAATTTCAAACCTGCCAACATTTTAATGTACAAAACACGAATCCAGGAAATTTATGAGTAATTTTTTCCTAAAATATTTTATGAGAATCCGACATGATTTTTCGTATTTTGCAGCTTAAATAAAGTTGCTTTTTTTTTGAAGAAATTGCAACATCATCCAAGATAGAGCCTTTTTTTTAGTACCGTAGTGGGCACTTAGTACAACGCGCGGCAAGCGTTGTTAGCCTTCTTTCAAACTTTGATAGTGGTCACTAGTATAAATTAATTGGAACCATAGATCCAATTAAAATGTTATTTGAGGAACTAAAATGTTATTTGACAAATTTTCCGAGTATGCCATCAATTATATTTTTGGCGTTTTTGCCTCGTGCACTCGCCCCCCGCCATTCCATAGGGCAGCCGGCACCACCTTCAACACATACATACCTAGTTTGCTAGTCAGGCAAGCTATGGTGGCGGCACTAGATGCTGATGCCTGATGAACCTTAATACATAGGAGCGCTGTTCTCAAAAGGCATTAAAAAGAGAGACTCACCTGTGTGGTTCCATGGCTTGTTCCCTCGTTTGCATCCAACTGCAGCTTATGATCAAATTCATATAGTTGGAGGGGTTGTGATTGGGGTGGTTCCACAAAAATAACTTCCAACTCTATCCTGCACACTAAGGTGTCTCTTGAACATGTCCACAGTGATATCGTTACTACGGAAGCCCTTTTCCACAACGGTGCTCCGCACGATGACCATTTCCTTGCCCTGCTTCTCCGATACTGCCGGCTCCCCTGCTTGTAGTTGCAAGTGTAGGACGATTCCCCACGTTGATTGGGGTGGAATGACTCCTTTGTTACCTAGTATGGAGCAGGAGGACGCAACCCCGCCGAAATCCAGAAACATAAAAGCAAAATGATCATCTGTGCTCTTGTTGGTCAGATGCAGTGGGAAAGGCATGCTATTGTTTGCCGCCAAGGGCCAGACGAGTTTGCGGGGGTGGACATGAAGAGGCTCCTGCAAAAAATGTGAATTATCAGCCTTGACTGAACTAAAAAAACAAAAATGCTTTGCTGAGGAAACAATTTTTATGGTAAAAATTAATATCTTCACAACCGTAAAATATATTGTTTCTAGAGTCACAAAAATATGATCGGGAAAATAAACCCTAACAAGAAAATTATGGTGTGGTTTTACAGTCGACGCGTTAGTTAAAAAGTCTATAACATAAAAAATAACAATATGTATAGTTGTATGCACGCTAATTACGTGGATGCGTGAGTATCTCTAAAAGACGAAATGCAGGTTATTCTGCGGGCAGGTAGTGGGTTCACGTCACCCATTAACCCGCTATGCTAGCCATTAGATCCAGCAAAGTCATGATCTTGGCTGTTCGATCATGGTCGGCGCGAGCCTCTTGCTCGTTAAGCCGCAAACTGATCACGAATCCACACGAATCTGGTCATCCCCTCTGCCTGGTTTTGGAATTGGATGGCCAAACTCAAATGAAGGCAATACTTGGATGGTGAAAATGGACTTTTTCCAATTAATTAATATGTTTTTATAAAACTATGAAATTTATTATTTCTATGTGCGATAAACAATTTAGCAGATTAGCTTTATTCAACAAATTTTAATTTCAAGCTTTTTACGATAACTTGAAATGGCATGTTTAACATTTGTTTGGAAATAGTAACATCTCCCATATGGCCATATACATTCAGCATTTTCTATAAACCTTGATTCAACAATATAAAAAAAAGGCTAACTTAACATTTCGACTAAGCAAATTTAACATTTTACTTTGGAAATGTTGAATTATAGTAGACTAAAAATGTATACTTTTGAAATCACAATATATATATACTCATGATCTTATTATGTTGGACTAATTCTCAACAACAATGTGGTTAAAATGGATTCAAAAAGAGTTCAGGTTTGAGAGAAAAATGTATAAAGTTCCAAATAAAAAAGCCATTTACAACCTCACATCCGACCCGGCCAATATACTGCTTGGGTCCGCGCATGGCGTTTTTTTGGTCACTGTTTTGAGCCAGCCAGTAATAGCAGCTCCAGTACAATTCAATATCGAACCATGGCCGAACTTTACACATTGTGGATGTCAACTGCTAGTTGTCATAGGATAAATTGACCTCCAAACACTTCGAGGCAAGGGAATAAAAAAATAAACTCAAGCACTCTGATCGTTCCTTCCCCCAACGGATTAGCGCACAAGGCGAGGGTGCTGAGGTCGTCATGTCCAGACGAGTTGCCCATCACACGCGGGCAGAATCTTTCCTAATTCTTCCACTGGCCAATCGTATATTTGGCAAGGGTATTACATACTCCTCCGTTCCAAATTGTAGGTCGTTTTAACTTTTTAAGGTTCATAGATATTATTATACATCTAGACATACACTATATTTAGATGCATAATAATATCTATGAACCTAGGAATACCAAAATGATCCAAAATGATCTACAATTTGAAATGGATGGAGTATATATGAATATCCAGATACATCTAGCAACCCGAATCTCATTGCACAACAATCAGTAAAACTATCAAGATTAAAGCAGTCATTAAAACAATCAATAATCTCATTGCCTGAAATATGCACCACGTAGCGAGGTCCCTATGCAAGGTTCGTGAGGGAAGAAAAATGGTCGTACCTGGTCTATTGAAGTTCCATTCACTCGAATCACCATTTCAATCTCAGATTCTATCTCATCCAGCTTACAAAGTAACTCGTTAATATTAGGTCTTTTATGTTGGTCATCATCCCCACAACTTTTAGCTAATTCGTCAACACGTTTCATCATATGTTGCAAGTGTTCATGTGATATATTCGACTGCAAAGACAAAACGCACAGTAATAAAGATGACAGCAAGCATATTTACAGGTAGTCTACATCTAGTGATTTATTCCACTGTGAAGATAAAGATCATAATAATGAATATAGTAGTACTATACTACCTCTGTTCGAAAAAAATTGCACCTTTAGGTCGACCAAGTCTATGGAGAAGAATATCAACATTTATAATACCGAATATTATGAAATATATTTCATGATGAATCAAAATTTGGTATCATAAGTGTTGATGTTTTTATAAACTTGGTTAAATTGACTTAGAACAAAACGAGAAGTGCAATCTTTTTTGGGATGGAGACACAGTATATTGCAAAACAATAGGAATGATGCAAGTTTAACATATTTTACTAACAATATCAGTAAAAGAAAGACAATTTTCAGAATATTCATCTACGTAAAGGAAGCATAAGAATTGTAATATTTGGCACATAAAATGGGAAAACATGATTATGTCTATTATCCTTACATAGTTAGCGCCAGGCATGCTACATCCAGTTGATAGTTTTGATATTATGACACCCAGACTGTATATATCTGACTTGTACGATACGTCTCCACAATCTATAATTTCTGGTGCAATATATCCCCTGCAGGCAATATGGTAGGTTGAAGCATCTTGGCACAATATGCATGTTTTTAAGATTTGTTTTCAGGACTAATGCATTGAGTTCTGAAGAGGCAGTGCTTACGGTGTTCCACAAATGTTATTAGTTTGAATTCTACTCTGTTTTTCATCAAAGCACCTTGACAGACCAAAGTCTGTAATTTTAGGCTCCATGTCAATGTCCAGCAGCACATTTTCAGGTTTAAGATCTAAATGATTAATACGGTTTTCGTGAAGATATTGCAAACCCTGACAGATGCCTTTAATTATTCGATAGCGTGTAGTCCAATCCATCGCATGAAAATTCCCTATAAAAGTGAACAGAAGAGAATTCAAATGACATCCATAGTGAAGATGAGCCTTGACATAAAAGGTAATTTTAAGTACATTTCTACTTAAATTTACCTATACCAAACATACACAATACTAGATAATTCGAGAACTCAAATGTTTTACTGGCAAAACATACAAAATAGCAGTGCTAATTAGTGAACATTTGAATTCAAATGGACAACTGAACGATGGAAGAGGAGATTTGAAATCGTAAAAAGAAATTTGAAATCGTAAAAAGAATTAAAAGGGTTTTTGTCAGTATTGGGCGTGCGAAGAATGGGACCATCACAAAGCAGTTCTAAGTATTCACAAAGCGAGACTCAATAGCACAATATAACACAAGAGAGTGATGCTAAAAAAAAGTTTACTGCAGCTGGAGTAGGAGTGACCGGGAAGAACGAAACAAAATACATGGGGAAAAAGCTAGTTTGATAGAGCTCCTCTTGCTTTTGCCTCCGTCGGAAGTTTTTCTCTAACAAACGTAATTGTGTGACTAAAATTGATTCCCTAAAGATACCGTAAGAGAAACTAGTTTTTTTTTCAGCTCTCATCCGATCCATTTATAGTTCACTTTATAGAATCAGCCTGGACCACTTCGCTTTAAAATATCGTTTAACAGATGTACCTGTAATTAGTCTAGGAACCGCTAAGCGTGGGCAAAATGAAACTAAAGGTGACACTGGCGGCTGTGATGGGCTAGACAAATAAAAGAAAAGCCAATTCCCTTAGTGCTATAAAATTCACATAGCTTCCCTTAGTGCCATAAAAATTTCACGAAATCCCTTCAATGCCATTAAATCTAAGCTTGAACCCCTTAGTGCCATTCGGTCAATATTTCCATCCATGTGTCGTTAAGTGTGGTTGGAAAAAAAATAGTTTTACTCCTCTTAAGTTATGTGGATTGAAAGGAGCACTGACAGGTGGGACCTCACTCGGAAGTTTCTTTTCAGCCCACACCTAACAGCATATGGATAGAAATATGGACGGAACAGTAGTGAGGGGATAAATCTTAGATTCAATAGCACTAAAGGAATTCATAAAATTATATGGCACTGAAGTAAGGTCATGTAAATTTTGATGGCACTAAGGGAATTGTCTTATAAAAGAACGCATAACAGTGCACAGATGACTAGGGAAAAAAACATGGGTACCGGCGATGAAGAGGGAGGAGAGGAGCCAAGTAGCAAGGATGACCAAGCACTGTATCAGTGGAGATGCGGCAGGGGAAATGGAGCGGTTTGGAGGACGCGGAGATGGAATTGGTGCATTATATGTTGACATTTGGTCTTTTAGTCTTTACCATTGATAACAGTTGTTCATAGGCAGGAGCAGGACTGGTAAAACAAGTGCAAAGGCGCCGGCATATGCATTTGTGACTAATTTAATGACCAGTTAATTCGCCTTAGTAACTGACGCGTACATTTTCTATGTAAGATGAACCAGCACTTCTTGTTCAATCTAAAAAAAAGAACTTGTTCAATGATCCAAGCGCAAACCAAAAAGAAAAACAAAACAAAAGTTTGCAAGCTTTATACCTTTGTTAATAAAATGGTCAAGGCTTCCATTAGGTGCATACTTGAAGCAGAGCAACCGTTGCCGTAGTGCTTCTACCAAAACATGTTTTCCATCGGGGAGCTCCATTACTTCGTTAGCTGTATCTGCGCAATATCCTAGAAATTGAACTATATTTTTGTGCTTTGCCATTTTCAAGCATCGAACCTCCTTAACAAATTGTTCGTCGTCAAAACTAGGCGATGTCGAATTAAGCTTCTTGATAGCAACCTTCATTGGAGAACCAGCATCCCAAAGAGTTCCCTGCAGTTCAGCATACCATATTACTCTGTTTATCATTGGCTTGAGCGTGTCTCTCCACGGGCAACTATATGAAAAACTGATAGTATATATAAATGGGTTACTTAAGAACAAATCGTACCATGTAGACCACCCCAAATCCACCACGACCAATCACACAGTCTTCATCAGAGAAATCTCCTACAAGGTTATCTATAGTTGCATATGATAGTTTGATTGGCTCCCCACTTGTATCAGTCAATATCTTCCGCAGGGCGTCAACTTCTTTTTGGACAAGATCTTCCATTTCTACAATCCAAAAATTCTGAGGGATGAGACAGCTACAATTTTTTACTTTCAATGGAGACTGTTTGACATATGGGGCATACGAAATAAACCACATTTTTAACAAACGAAATACATTGCAAGGAGGATCAGTTTATTACAGCGTTAGTGGTATACTCCTGGGAAAACAGATTCTCCTAGGAGCGAGCAACGAGCAGATGGCTCCTCTTGTAATTACTATGTTCGCTCTAGCAGTAGCAGCGCCGCGTCGTGCGGTTTGCAGGCATGACCTCCCCTCCCCTGCTCGCGCGCGGTCGCCTGCAGCCGCACAGCCAGAGCACGGCACGGCTCTTGGTCCATGAACCACGATGCATTGGTGCTGCTGTTGCTCTGTCCCCTTTCCCTCCTACCTTTTCTGTCCCAATAGCTCAACCACCGTGTTAATCCAAATGCATACTATGTATGCAACAAGCCGGCACGAGATCTTCTCAAGATCGGGATTTGACCCATGAATGGATGAATCTAGACCATCTAATATCTGAAACATGCTTATACTTAAGGTAATTTGTATGTTTCTCTGAAAAACAAAAACCTGTCTTCGGGGCCTTTGCCTCTGGGATGCACTAGGATAATTTGAACTCACAGAACAAGGATCAGCAAATCAAGTGTCTAGATTCGGTTTAAAAACAAATTTCTGTTCGATAGACACACGCATCAAAGAAATTATTACTGTATACAGATATAGAACGACGGTTAACAAATGAATCAAAAGTATATACATGACAAAGGGCTGGCTGATGGTTCTAACACAGCACTGACCTGGATTCCTGGAACACACTTGCTGGGATGGGGCTAGTTGATGCTAACTTTATCGTCTATAAGGCCCGGGCAGGAATGAGATCTGCTCCATCTATACCCGCTGCGTTTCTTATATATAGAGAGAGATGAAACAAGGGATATACGAGCTCCTTTGGTGGAGCTTCAATTCATCACAGTCCGACTCCACCTGAAATGGATACTGTAGCACTAGAGGAGTCGGAGCTGGTGAAGCTAGAATTTGGAGCTCATCTAGTTACCTCGATTTTCATTTTACTCCTTGCCATAGTAGTAAAATCGTACAGTTAAGGCATGTGCAAGGTACAGTCGGAATCACCCGAAGCTCCACCAAAGAGGCACATCTAGTGTTTGGTTTCTTGAGCTAAAGTTTAGTCCGTGTCACATCAAATCTTCGGAGGCTAATTAGAAGAATTAAATATAATTTAATTATAAAATTAATTGCACAGATGAAAGCTAAATGGCGAGACGAATCTGTTAAGCCTAATTAATCCATCATTAGCAAATGGTTACTGTAGCAGTCAAATCATAGACTAATTAGGCTTAATTCGTCTCGCTGTTTAGCCTCCATCTATGCAATGGGTTTTGTAAATACTCTATATTTAATACTTCTAATTAGTATTTAAACATTCGATGCCACATGTGCTGAAGTCTAGCGTGGGAACCAAACACCCCCACAGCTGAAACAACGGGGAAGTTTATTGACTTGACTCAGATCTACGACCCCATGCACATGATCCGCGCCAGGGCTTGCAGGATTGCAGGACGGACGGGCCAGCAATTTACGGAGCCATGTGAGAGCCACTCCCCTCGACCGCCATTTACAGCGCCTGTGGCTCCCCCCGCTGCGTCGCTCCGTCGGCGGAGGACGTGTGCCAGGCGGCGTCAATGCCTCCGGACCTACTCTCGCCGTCTCGCGCCAATCTCTCTACCACTAGTAGCAGCAGCAGCTTCTGATAGCCTGCCGGCCTATCCTTCGTTTATTACTGTAATAGTACTTCCCATGTCAGTTGAAGTTTTTTTTTCGAACGTCAAGTCAATTGAGGGGGCGTTCGGTTCCTTTGCTTATAAATAAGCACGTGTCACATCGAATGTTTAGATACTAATTAGGAGTATTAAACGTAGACTATTTACAAAACCCATTACATAAGTGGAGGCTAAACGGCGAGACGAATGTATTAAACCTAATTAATCCATCATTAGCAAATATTTACTATAGCAACACATTGTCAAATCATGGACTAATTAGGCTTAATAGATTCCGTCTTGTGTGCCCCTGCTCGGGAAGGTCAGAGTAAGTAAGTGGTATAGAGGAAGACAGATTAGGTAGAAGCACATGACGATAAAGTGGCCTGTAATGTATAGACAGCAGAGGATATCCACCAAGCATCATGGACGTAACTAACAGTTTATCTTCTGTACCCAGTATTTCCGACGATAGAAACAGAGAGTGGACGCACGGCGATGACGTGGATACTTGCCAGTAGGCATGGTCGATGTCGTGCTGATATAATCAAGACAACATCTCGACATGAAAATAAGTCATAGATATCAACGTATAGACCTAGGTAATCCATAGTCAAGTTAAAATAAGCTGAAAACTCACTGCTGTCGGTTTTTGACGTAGGTCAACATACACTACAGATTATTAGCTGGGAGCTTGCGAAATGGGGAGATCGTACAAAGTTTAAGCCTTACGTCCTAGACTCTAGTTCGGGGCCC